>NC_067153.1:33718096-34018096 GCF_903995435.1 Acomys russatus
TGGTCAACAAAACCATAAGGAGATCATAGATTTTTATTTGGATTATCTTGTATTCTGAAAAAAATATCTTCGCCCACAGAGGAACAACTCCATTTTTGAACACCTATACTGGAAGTGTACCATACTATCATCTACTTTCAAACCAATCTAAATCTTATTCTCTCTTATCTGTCTGGTCTATTCTATCAATTTTTATCGTCTATCTACCATCTATCACGCTACTTTATTCTGTCATATATCACACATCACATATAATATGAAAGGCACTACCACACTCATCTATAACATGCCATACTCTACATCATAAAAATTTTATCCATTACTTTTCAAACAGCTATATATTCTTATTTATATTAACCTTCCCTTTCCCTTTCTCTTTACCCCCCATCACCTTTCCCAAATTATAACAACTCCAAAATTAATTTTCTCCCCCCTTTTATTTGGCTTTCAGGAAGAACGAAAGTGCTGGGTGTCAGTGAATGAAGGTGTCAAAATAGTGTCAGCCTCATAAATTCACAATAGCTGTGCTTCTTCCGCAAAAGACCTAGAAACACCCATCACATTAATCCACATTTACAGTACCCTAGTTAAGGAAGGGACCACTCCTAGTCAGAAGACATTCGGCAAGAGATGGCTACCTGGACAAAGACGTTAGTATTCTCAGAAGTGTTGGCCCAGGCAGACTGTTAATTACTCCTTCAAGGGCAATACAATGTCCCCTAACATGAGCATACGACAGTACTAAAAGGAATTCTTCTTTTATTTTGTACTCTACATTTATATTATTACACATCATATAACCATAGATCCTATGCAAGAGAGACTGTGACACATCAGAAGTTATATTCTGTTACTTTTAATGTTTTGGCTATTGTAATTGCTCTGCTTGAAAGAAAACACTTTCTATCTTGGTACATCTAAATTTCTGAATGTAAATTGGTCTTCATCACATCTTGTATATCAACTTAGAAGACCTTCAGCCTAAAAACATCTAACTCTAAACAATAGCTTCATTTAAACTATGCTAACTGGTCTTTCAACTCCCTCAAAGACCTGAGAAGGATTAAAACTTGATTACATGAGTGGCTGGAGTGCAAGTTAGTAGCATCCAAATGAAACAGATGACGGAGTAGTTTTCTACCTGATAGTCACCAAAATCTCTTACAGTGTTAGAGCAGCTCTTTCAGCCTTCTGCCCAATAATCTGACAGACATATTTTGAGGTAGGAACTATGAGGACTAGTTTACCATGTCTTGGCAGATTTGGCCGTCAACTCTGCCTGCATCCAAGTTGCCTTTTTTAAAGGCAGTCTGTCTGTGTGTAGAAATGAGAACCTTTTGCCCAGTGGCAAGTTTGTCACATTTGCAGCCATCTCCATAAGGGAGCTTCTTGTATTCATCCTCTTCTTCGAGGGAGTGGCTAGGTATTGCCAGGAGTTAATCTGTCTCTCATTGTCATGAATATTAAAGTATGAAAACATTTTTAAATGTTTATATCCTGCAAGGTCTCTGGGGTTTTGAAGACCTTGTCATGTAAGATTATTCTTCACCACACATATACACCCACACACACAACACACACACACACACACACATCCAACACACATCTATATACTCTAATAGGTTATTTTAACCATATAACTCAATTATACAAAAGGTTCTTCAAATGCTTTGAAATGATAGAGTTGTTTAGAGGAAATAAGTTATACAAATTAAATATTAGTAGATTAACCATGATCGTTGTCAATTGCTAGTCTACTTTTTCCACAAGAATATACATCCTAGGTAAGCATATGAGTTGACTCTAAGAGGAATTTCTATAATGAAGGAGGAGAACACAAGTAAAGAAAGAGGAGAAGGGAGATTGAGAAAGAGAAGAAGGATGTGAGATGAGCTGGGGAGAGATGCAAGGAACCTGGAGGAGGTGTTATCATGGAAAAAGGGAAGCTTTGATTTAAATACGTTGTATGATATCTCAAAATAACAAGGACTAAAGTTTAAAAACTCAGAGTATGTGAAAAAGTATGAACTGAAAAAGTTAAAATCATACATTTAGGTTAACTTGCATACATAAATAAATTTAGATGATAGACAGTAATGACATGATATTCTGTCCATCAGGTATTGACACGCAACACTCTGAACATATAGCAATTTGATACTTGCCTAAGGTTTGGTTTCACCTTTACAGCGCACAAAGAAGCACGTGTGACACTTGAGACCTAATTATTGTAGTGTCTGCTGATGGGAAGGTCCGAAGAATAAATGAGTCTTAGGCCGCGGAGAAGGAGGATTAACCGTTTAGAGGGAGAGCCAATAAAATCTCAGTTCTTTACCGATAACCATGAAACTATCAAAACGAAATGTAGATGTTAAAGAACTAAATTACAGGATCAAAGAGAGTACAGTGGAAGTAAAACTGAATAATTTGGGTGCTGTTTTACACCCAACCAGTGTTATTTTATCATTAATATGGATCAAAGAGAGTACAGTGAAGTAAAACTGAATAATTTTGGTAACTGTTTTACACCCAAACAGATAGTTAATTTTATCATTATATTATTATAGAATACCAAAACAAAAATTTATCGCAAACTTAATTATTTAAATGAGGAAGATTTGACGTTAGACTTGAATTCATCAATGGGTGCAACTCTGTTATGTACTTATGGAAAGCCAGTCCATATAAGACTCTAATTTTTCATGATTGCTTATTTAAACTTAAAATACAGTTTAGACGTCTATGCTGTCTCCAACACTCTGGGACAAAAACCTGGAATTGACATTAGGTTAGTATGTTTTTCGTGGTTACTGTCTTACATGTTGAGTGTAAGGCCCTCCTAGCAACAGTTCATAGACCTTGTTTGTTAAATATAAAACATAATAAAATTCAAGTATTTAGCTTGTTGGTGAAGTCCTTCTCTAACTAATCAGGAATTTGGTTTTACACACCACACCAGGAAACAAATTAAATGAAAATTTGCAGAGGGAAAAAATAGCACATATGTTTCTCTTTTTAAGATTATGTGAACTAAATTTTCTGGAATAACTTTTCCATATTACTATGAATATTAAGCAAAGAACATGTTTTAAGACGCTTATCCGTCCCAAGACGAAGGACATGTATCTTTCTCAGCTTTGAATAAGATTTTTGCTTCAGTAACATTTTCCAAATTACGAAATTATTGTCAATTACACAAACTAGGCCATGGAAATTTATATAGTATAACTAAGGTTATCATAATATTTATTAATCTATTTATTAATCATTTAACAACAGTTGAGGAAGAGAAAATCATAAGTAAAGATTTTGTTGAGTGTGTGTTATATGTTTGTGTATGTGTTGTGTACACAATAATTTTACAATTAAGCTTAGTGGTTTAGGGGTTGTGTTCAAGTCTAGATAGATGTTATAAGTTGATGATGAGAAGATATATGATAGTATTGACTTACATTCAAAGTTTTAAGATGCACCAAGATAGGAAACATGGTTTCTTTATGGCTGTCAAAATACAAATAGCCAAACACACTAAGAATGTAACATATATGTAATTCCTGATTGTGTCATGGTTCTTTCTTGATATAGATAGTTATTTATAGGTGTGTAATAGATAGATATATTTATACATGTGTAATAACTGTATATGTAAAAAATAAAACATTTAATAAAATGAATCCTAATGAAAAAATGAAAGAAAGAGGCCATGTATTGAAAAGAAATAAGGCAAGGTATATGGAAGAGTTTTGAGGAAGGACAGGTAATAATGATGTAACTATATTATAAAATAAGGAATATAGGTAATATTTAAAGATAATGTCCTTGGTATAAAATAGTTAAAGAGGATTTACTGTCTGCCATAAGCTTCAATAAATTATTTCTAGTTATAATATTTTTATAATAATGATAGGAAAAATTGAAGCATAGAAAACTTTAATATACAGTACAATAATCAAGACCAAGCAAACAAACAAACAATCCAAACAAAGACAGAAAATCTTTTCTCTACTTCTCACATGCCAACTATTTCAAGGTAGGAAAGTTTTGACCTCAACAGTCCGTCTTAGTGCATCAATATGTTTGTCTATTACTTTATATTTTTCAATCTTACAGATTTTCATGCCTAACGTACATCTGGTAGTCTACCAAAATATATTTAAGTTAGTGGCTTAATTATTTTTCGTTAGTGAAAAATCATTAAATTGAGAGTAAAACACATAGCATACAGTCCACGAACTGGAAGTCAGCCAAAGCAAGGCTTCAACTCAAGAGTTGCCAGTACCTTTAAATACATCTGAATGTATATAGTCTTTTTCTTAATCAAGAAATATTTTTGATTCAAGCATAAGGCAAAGTTCTTTATATTAATGTAAATTAAATGTTCTTACTTTCACTTAATTCAAAATTCTTCTAGAAGTTACACATATATAGGCCAACAATTTCAACTTTTTGAATTTCTTCAAGATCAAGAGATATAAGTCAATATTTAATGTTTTTTGTATGCCATTTTCTTGAAAAATTTTGGTGTCATTTATTGTCACAAGACTAACAAAAATAGTGGTAGCTTGTTTTATATGCCTATTTAGGGTCAAGTTATCTATGTTAACAGAATCATATAAGAGAAAGCCATAGAATCTGCAGTATTGTGTGAGCTTTAAATTTTAGCAAGTTCAACTCTATCATCTCATCGTATGGGACCTGACCTTCGCAGTAGGTCCAGAAGCCGTTGTGCTCTCACTGAGTGTTAACACTCCCTGTTCTTAACTATCTACCCACTCCACTCCTGCTCCTACTCCAGTTTGTTCAAAGTGAGAATGCGATGCTTCTACATTCATAGAACAAAAAAAGGCTAAAGATTTGTTGATTTCCCTGGAGAATTGAAATTTCAGGGGAAACAACTGTTGTAAAATCTGTAGGCAGGAATAGGTTCCAGACATTTTCTTACCACAGTAGATATAACCAAGTGTCATTCAAGCCAGTACAGTGATTCAGGCCATGAAATTGATTTTTAACTGGTTTCAAAATTGTGTATATTAGTGATCAATAGCAGATATGATATTTATATTTTATACATGTTGCATTATCTTTAAATTATTGTTCTTTATGTAAATAGTCTCAATAATTAAATATATATTAATGCCTAGAAAATTTCACATGCTTCATTCATCTTATTGAAATTTACAGCCCTTACTTCACTGTCATCCCCATACCCTAGTGTGTAACTCTAAATCATCATGTCTCCCTCTTCTTTAATTTACCTTAGTACCCATTAAACAACCTGTCCACGTCAATCCTTTCCCTACTCTTTATTATCCTTCACTCAACAGTCAACTTCAACTTAGAAAACTGTTATCAGTTGTGAAAGGTCAAGCATGGGCTAGCAATTTCCTGGAAAGCCAATATGAGATTTATGACACTTAACCTTTATTGACAAATAAGATGATCTGAGACCAACTAAAAGGAATACTTATGGGTCAATATATGATAATATCTCCAGAAAAGAGATGAAAAGATTCTCCCACTGCACGTATTGTATCTCACATGTATGGTCCAGATACAAAGAGATCCAAGGAGAAAAATCATTTCCTGCCTGCATTTATTTTCATCTTGCTGATAAGTGTGTATACCTGTCTGTATCTTCCATAAGATTCCACATTATTTGGACTTCCAATATGGACAGAGGACTAGTGATACTCCAGTATTCAGCCCCTTTACAGGCTGTGAATACCAGATTGGCTTGCAGACGGATCTCGGGTGATCTAGTACAGTGACAAGGTTCTCAACCTCTCTTGGATTCAGCAACCAGTACTACCAGGAAACTCTTGCTTCAATTTAATTCAGCAAATGCTCTTTTATAATATACTTACAGGTGTAAATATAAATATGAATACATATTATATAAAATCAGTTCTTCTAAAGACATCTTTCTAATACAGGTTATGGCTCTAAAAGTGCTATTAGAGAAAAAGAAATGCAAAGATTTCTCAATGGGCTTAGTGATACCAGATGCTGCCTTTCCAAGTACACTATGTCTAAGAATATCTCCTGGGTCATCAATAACTCATGCTGTGGATTGTTTAAATAACTACACAAGATAATTGCATTGGACTGCCAGTTTTGGGGATCAAGTAATTCTGTGACTCTGTAAAACTTCTAAACATTTATGGAAAACTAAGGAATAAAATGATGCATACTGCTTCTGGCATCTCTTGATAAAGTAACAAATAGAAAAATAAGCTCCAGGAAGCAATTTCCAGCTCCAGATATGAATAAATAATCTAAAGGCCTCTAAGTCTATCCCGAGAGAGAATCTTCTTTCTGGCAGCCACAGGGTTCAAGTTACCTAAAACCAAATGTCATTGTATAACTGGCTGACTTAGAACATATTTTGAATTTTCTCCTTGAAGGATAATTGCAACTAAAGTTCAAAATAGTTATAAAATCCTGGGGTCTGGTAATCTGGGGTAGAAATGTGCGGGAGAAACTTATGAAGCTTCACACACTGAATTCTTAGATTTTGGTGGGTGAACTTTGCCTACAGAAGCAGTCTCCCACCCTTTGGTGCAGATGCATCTCCACCCTAGCAGTTAGGCTTTCTCCATTGTACTTGTGGTAATTAATAGTATGTTGTCCATAGAAAGAGAAACAAGTCTTCATGATTTCAAAGTTAAACAAGTCGTTGCCCTCAGTGCTCACAACCTACACTCACCATCTGTCTTTCCCCGCAGTTCTATAAACAGATTTATGTCTAACATGCTCCTAGAAGTTAGGGACACAATATGACCCATGAGGAAATGCTCAATACTGCTAAAGCATTTCCTGTTATATCTAGTTCATAGAAATACACACACACACACACACACACACACACACACACACACACACACACTGTTTCATAGTGAAAGGAATGTAAATAGACTGGGCTGAAATTGGGAATATGGATCTGGTGAGCAGATATTCCAGGTTTAACATTGCAGTTCACATAGTTAAACACTTGAGCCCTAGTATGTCATGAAGAAACAATTAAGTATTGTGAGGGGAAATACCAATGAGTAATATCAATTTCCTCAAGTACCTATTATTCTTTCTTCTGAATCTTAGGGCACAGTGTCCTGTGCCAAAAAGTTAGTAGGCTGAAAAAGAATAGGCTAGGGTTTTGCATGCTATGTAGAAACCACCACTTAGGGAAAAAAATGAGTAGTTGAAATATCACTGCCCCTTTCTGGGACAACACTGGAGAACACTGGTGAGGGGAAATATTCTCCATGGCTAGAAATCCTGTCAGTCACATGGTTTTATATGTGGGAAGAGATAAAAATAGCCAGCCTTGTGATTATATTCTAAATGATGGGCTAAAGCCAATGTTCAGGATGGATGGTCAGAGACTTGGAAGATGCATGACTGGTAATTATTGATAAAAATAACTACAGAAGATAAATGAAGATATACCTGCCCAATTTAAAAACAAATGAAAAGATACCTGTGCCTTGCATAAACGCAAACCAAAATGTGGCCTAGGTAGGGAAGGGCTTACATAAACTAGATAACAGAATACCTTATGCGGATAATTGTTAACCTCTTTCCACAGCCATCTCTAATGTAGCTCACTAGACCATGAATATAATGTCTATAAAGACAGGAGTGGAAGTTATTCATATGTTTAACAATGTGGACTTCAGTTGCCAATACTAACCTGCCTTCGAATGCTGATAACTGAGTAACATCCAGTATATCTTTTGCTATATTATTATTTGGGATAGCCAACAAGACTGCTTGGCTAGATTGATTATATTTAGCTAGTTCTACCGTCACAGAAAGAGAAACACCTTGTTCTTATTCTAATATTTATTCTGGGTATACGCTTGCCTTAGTGAAAATAGCTCTTCTTCCAAAGGTACAATGAACATACTTGTAGAACGCCTTATCCATCTACAAGGTACTCTATATAAAACTGCTTCCAGTCAAAGAATTTATCGCACAACCAAAGTGTAATGATGGACTTATCCTCATGGAATTTTCTGGTCTTACCACATTTACCATAATCCTGAAGCATCTAGTTTCACATACAACATAGCAGAAACTAGTTTAACATAACAGTGTAATAGCCATTAAAATTGTAGTTATAGCACCAATGGAGAGACTAAGACAGAGCTTTCCAGAAGCTAAAACCTGTTCAGCACCATCCAATGCATGATACCCAGATCCATAGAATAAGGCATGCAAGTGGGGATGGTAAAATTCACCATTACCCTAGTGAACCACTAAGTGAGATTTTACTTCACTGTTTCTTGACTTTGTCTTCAGCTGGCCTAGAAGTCTTGATTAGAGAGTAGTAGAGACATGCTTATGCCAGGAGGTATATTATTCTAATAAGCTGAAAGTTAATATTTCCCTGTGGCCAATTTAGGCTCCTGCTGAGCCAACCACCTAAGAAATTAGTTAGTTTTAATAAGGGTATGAGCCCAGATTACCAGGAGGGAATTTGCCTACTACTCTGCAATGGAGGGATACAAGAATAGCTAGAAGAGAGATCTTGTAAAGTATTGCTTAATGTTAACCTATGCCTTAAGATTAAGGTCATCAGGAAGTGATAAGTCAACTCTGACAGTAAAATAAATGGTCCAAAGTCCTTAAGAATGCAGGTGTCAATAACTACTCTATATATAAAGAGCTAGGACTCTGAGAGTTGCATGCTGAGGGTAGAGTGAACTAAAAGGGACTTTAAATAAAGGATATTAGAAATATTTTTTAGAGCCAACGAAGAGTGAAAGTAACAGGCATCATACTCTTGCCTTAGCTCTTTTTTTCCCCTGTTTGTTTTCTCTTTTATAGTTTATTTTTATTTTATTTCACTTTTGATGCCAGTTTGTCAGTTTGCTCTCTAATGAAAGGGAGCAATAAAATTTCTGAATCTGGGTGGGGAATATCTAGGAAGAGCTAAGGAGGGCAAACTGTAATCAGAATGGAATATATGAAAAAAATCTATTTTCAAGAAAAACGTACAATGCAAACATGATTTTAATTGCCATGCTTGTTTCTTATCTATTTTTAGGAATATGTCTGAGTGCATATGTACATATATTAAGCATATATTTATGTCTTAATTCTTCATTACTCCTTTATAATGCAATATATTATAGATTGATATATTAATACTATACCATTGTCAGACTAAATCTATATTGTGATACATATGTAATAACAAAGGCTACATATTTCTAGAGTTTCATTACCATATGTTCTAGGGGAAGAATTAGTGCATATTCTGTTGAATTTGTAATAGTTAGAACATGATAGAACAATAACCTTTGTATTTCCTTATTTTGGAAACTAAGCTTAATGTATGGTATAATGACTAGTTTTATGTAAACTTAACAAAAGCTGGAGTCCTCTGAGAGGAAGAAACATTGATTTTGAAATTGCCTCCATAAGACTGGAATGTAGGCAAGCCTGTGGGGTATTTTCTCAATTAGTGATTGATGTGAGAGCCCAGGCACTACTGGTGATGACAGTCATGCAATGATGGTGCTGGTTTCTATTAGAAAGAAGGCTGAATGAGCCATTAGGAAGAAAACTGTAAACAGCGCTCCTTCCTTGCCTCTACACCCATACATAGTTCTTACCTCCAGCTTCCTGCCCTAGCTTTCTTCAATGATGAATAGCCATGTAGAAGTATAACACAATAAATTGTTCCTTGCCAGAGTTAATTTTGATCATATATTTAATCACAGCAATAGAACCTCTAAAACATAAACATATGTGGTTAAGTGTTGTATTTACAAAGAGTGGAGTTGAGTAGTTTGTGACATGATCTAGAATCACCTAAAATCTATGTCTCTAGGGTGTGTACATTGGAATTTTCAATAGTAATAAACTTACGGGGGAAACCCTTAACGGAAAATGACTATAGTCATCTTTCTTGAACTCACAATGCAGACATGTAGTCAATATTAACTCAATTGGTTGAATAAGGAAACAAGAATTTACCACATGCCGCCTTTCTCTTATCTCTGTAGACACCAGCATGTTCTGATAGACAGATTCACAGATTTCTTAGATTTCTTTCAGAAAAGTTCTCCCCTAACCAGTGTTTTAGTTCCATCATCATCACTATGCTCATCTTGCCTACCTGCCAATACCAGTTGCTCGTTGTCACCAGCAGCACTACTATTAGTAAGCTCTTTGGGAGCATCATTAACTTTCAAGTCCAGCCCACAGCACAGTGTTAACCTTGTCAAATACAGTGACAGCCAGTTTTCTCTCCAGTACACTACAAATCTCTTTAGCATTCTCTCGATCTCCTAATGAGTTAGTCAAGATAATACAGTTTCCGTTTCATGTAAGAAATTGTCACAGATCTACTCCTGTTGCCTCTTTCTTAATTCTTTCCTAAGTCGGTTCTGGCATTTTTATTATATACTATACTCCACAACTGCACACAAACTTCAAGTAGCCCTCCAGTACCATGTTAATAGTAGCTTTTGAGGGTTAGGCTCCTATGATGACTCAGTTGATAAAAGTGCTTGACACTCAGGCTTAACAACCTGAGAACAAGCTGCGTTTGATCTCCTGAACCCATGTACAGGTAGAAGGGCAGAAATGACTCCACAAAGCTGTCTTCTGACTTCTACCTAGAAGCCATAGCATGAGCATGCTCAAACACACACTAACGAAGTTTAGAGTGCTCACGTAGAACATCACACTTTGTGTGACTAGGGAGTACTTGTTAGTACTAAAACTACTGCTCCTGCTTTGTGTTACAAATCTCTGAACAAATAATGTCCGATGTTAACTGTGTTATGTGCTTTCCATCTCTGCTAGCATGTATATATTACTGCAGCTCTGAAACTATATGGTGAGCTATCTTACTTAAAGCAGTGACAACATTTTTATTTTGAACAAAATTAAGTCAAATATTACATTTGTGGAAACCCTTGAAGGAATAAAGCAGTTTGTGAGACACTCATCTCAGGTTATTTCTTTGCAGAGACCAGCAAGTGACTGTTTATCAAGGCTCAGGTGGATCAATAAGAGGAAGATGCTAGACCCTGGGCTAAGTTTGTTCCAGTACTGCTTAGGGGTCCTTCGGGAGCTACACATTTGCTACATTTCTGTTACCGAGAGTCTTCTGAACACTGAAATGTTTGGTGCCTCACATTTATCAAATACATATGATAAAATCATGGGCTGCCTTTAACAGAAATATCTATCTTCTAGTTGCAGTAATAAATAGGGTATGGAGGGCCTCTGGATGCCATAGTACACCCAGAACTCATTAGGATAAAATGAGCCTGTTGTTCTCTCTCTCAGAGACGGCATCATTTGAAAAGCTCATCTATCAACCACACTCTCATGCCCAGGAGTAGATATTCAACTCAAAAGTACTGCGTGTTTGTTGCGCACTTTTTGTTTGGCACTTCTTGTTTTATTGATTTTTCTCTTTAGTTTCTATGTTTTTATTTTCTTTGTTGTTGATGTTGATTTTTTTGAGAAAGAGAGAAAGAGAATGTAGTTGGGTTAGAGGGAATCTGTGTGGGTTGGGAAGGATCTTGGGAAGGTAAAGAGTATGCTCACTATATCGTATGACATTCTACAATAATGAACTGAACAAAAGAGAGTGAGTCATGTCTAGAGGCAGTTGAAGTACCTTCCTGTGACGTTTTGGAATGATTACTTACCCCTGTGTATCTCCTTCCACTGGACTCTCCCTGTAAACTAGGCTGAGTCTTCACAAATGTGGTAGTAAACCAACCCCTATTTTATCACCAGCACTTTACTTTAACACAGGCAATGAAGTCTTTGTTTACTCTTAGACCAGAGAAGGAACCGATTTCTGAATCCCACCTTGGAAACCTACTGTCATTACCACCTTTATAGATTAATGTTGGGTGAAAGATGGTCTAGAAATAAGCCATTAGACCAGTGTAGCTGTTTTGTTGTTTGCTTGGTTGGTTGGTTTGCTTTTTGTTTTTGTTTTTCCTGGGGGTGAGGGAACCCTCATAGAATGGGGTGAGCAGAGAAGGCAGTCAAAATAGAGCCCAGGGACTGAGTGCTGATGACTGGGAAAATGTCAGAAGAATCAAAGGCTCTACCCACCCTCAGGAATCATCTGGCAAATATGAGGTGAAGTCCTATCTCACCATTTTTCCTCCCGGGGGGGGGGGGAGACTGAAATGTGCATTCAACACTAGAGGACACTCCATCTCAGGTCATAGAATTCCTCTCAATTCTCCAATTGAAATTGACCATCATTCTGTATCAGCCAAAAATCAGAGTGAGACACTGATGTAAGAAGCTTTGAAATATTTTTGATTATCCACTAAGCACTTTGAAGACAAATACATATCAAGGATATGGCAGGGAGCCTAGTGAGGAGGGAGCCTACTAAGCACAGAACCCATGTTCTCATACTTAGCAGGATTCCAGTCTTAATATTTAAATTCCAAACAATGGCTATATTAATATCTTCCAGGGGCAATATGGTTAAAATATTTAAATCCAGCAAAATCTACAAATTTTAAAGTATTTTATCTATTAATTTTATACAAAGATTGTGCATTTTTTTTACTCAAAAATAAAATGGCTTAGTATTCAAGGTCTGTCTTTGTTTACATTTTTGAAAACACCTATCAATTTCCTAACAATCACTGACTCTCCCACTGGTTAAGGTCTGCGTTCTCTTTTCTAGTAGTTCACTTGCCAGCAAATAAAGTGACTAAATTTTGTTGTGCTGGATTGTAGAAGGTACATGGCATTTTTATATTATTGGGAAAGTGTCTGCAACATGTCTTTTAACATTGTTATTCGAGTACAGTTCATTCATGTATGATTTCTTTAATCCCTTCTACCTAGGCTGGAAAATTATTTGAGAAAGGCACCTAGAGGTGGTGGAATCATTTTTTTTTTTTTTTTTTTTTTTTTTTTTGCCCTGCTCATGCTATAATTAATTCAGAGACTGAGGAAATTTAACAGTGTGTTGCACTTTGAGCACTTTGTGATGGTAATTATCTTTGATCAATGTTTTTAAGTGTCACTGCTGATAGAAAGGATAAAAAGCAATTACACAGTATTGTGAGAGGATGCCTGCTCAGGGTTCCTCATCAAAGTTTTCATTATTGGACCCCTCTGCTTGTAAGAGAAATATGTCTTCTAACACTCTGATATAACCATTCTATTTTATTTGTGTGATATAAATCTTGTTTCTTTTAATTAAACACATAGTTTGGACTATGCCACCTGTTTGAAATAGATTATGGTTACACTTAAGGTTAACACCTTAGGGTAAGAAGTATTGTTTGATAATGTTTACAGAGATTTTGGCTCCTTTGATTCCAGGCACTGTCCTCAATATGGATATTTCATTATTAAACACCATTGGCATATGTAGCAGTTAATTATCTAAATAAAAACACTGTGACAAAAAAACACTGTGGACAACTTCACAAATAGTAAAAACAAAGTCACATGAAAAGTAAACAATACATTTAAATGGATGTAATAAAATGGGTAATGAAAACAACATACAGTAGTAGGGCTTTATTAAGGGCCAACATTTTAGAGGTTTTCAGTCTATAAGAGCAGAGACAATATTACAGATTTACAGCAAAAACATGAGGCAGCTGATGCTCATGTGGAGCTGATCCAGGACACAGAGGTAGCTAAGCTGAAAATGGCAGATATAATTGTCAAAGGTTTCTCCTGAGTGATAATATTATAGAATACAGGCCC
Organism: Acomys russatus; assembly: GCF_903995435.1. Taxonomy (NCBI): domain Eukaryota; kingdom Metazoa; phylum Chordata; class Mammalia; order Rodentia; family Muridae; genus Acomys; species Acomys russatus. The sequence continues at coordinate 33,731,822 of NC_067153.1, forward strand.
CACCTCCCAAAGTTATCACAACCTCCCAATAAGCACAACTGATGTGAGAAATGTTCAAAGTATAAGCTGAGCAAGATATTTCATATTTAAACCATGGTATAGTATAATGTGGCACAAAATGGAGGCAGCAAGCTTAAACAACAGAGAAGGCATCTCTAAGACTGTGATGTGGGGGCTGGAGAGATGGTTCAGCAGTTAAGAGCACTGGCTGTTCTTCCAGATGTCCTGAGTTCAATTCCCAGCACCCAAATGGTGGCTCACAACTGTATGTAACTCTGGTTTCAGAGGATCAAACACCCTCTCACAGACACATGTGCAGGCAAAATACCAATGCAAATAAAATAAAATAAATAAATTTTAAAAAAGAACTGTGATGTGACCTATATAATAATATAGACATTAACTAAAATTTGTTATATGATGTTAGGTAGATATCTGTCACTTATTTGTAAATAAAATAGCTATAATTTAAAACAAATTTGTTTGTTTGGATTAAGAGTATTATATAAATTTAGTCTCTAGTCTTAAAAGTATTACTTTTTAAGCTCATCTACAGAATTTAAGTATATATACAACTAAATTTTTTATTTAAGTAATTTATTCATATTACATCTCATTTGCTATCCCCTCATTTGTATCTTCTCATTCCTTGTTCCTTCTCCCTCCCTCTTTCACCATATTCCCCTCCCCTAGTCTGTAACAGAAGGAGACCTCCTTCCTCAACATATGCTCACCCTTCCTCTGAGTGCTACCAGGCCTCCCCATCAAGCGAAAATGGTCAAACAGGGGCTCAAGAGTTCATGTCAGAGTCAGTCCCCATTCTCCACACAACTGTGGAGAATATGCTGTTCATTGGCTAGATATAAATAAGGGTTCTAGGTTTGCTGCATGTGTTGTTCTTGGTTTGTAAGTAGTTTGAGCAGACCCACCTGGGTCCAGATCCGCCAGCCTTGACGGTCTTCTTGTAGGTTTCTAGGACCCTCTGGATCCTATAACTAATTATTAACTTATTCCTTTACTTAAAAAGAATCAAGAAAATATACTTAATGTTAGATGGTAAAAGCTATTAGTACTTTTATATTTCATTAAAAATAAATCTTAAATTTTTCATGTTTAGACAAAGCTAAGAAATATGAGCTTATGTACATCCCTAATTTCTTCATAGACTCTCACATACCAAGGGATATAGTTGCTAAAATAGTCTGTTTTCATCTAAATATTGTAGTAAGCAGAAGACATACATAGCATTTGAATTTCAAAACTTCGTATTCAGTTTGTGATGTATGCTAAGATTATAAACTTGAGCATAATTCATTTGTATATGTATGAAATTCTTTTTTATATACTTTTATTTTATTACACATGTATAAAACAAACCACATACAGTAGGGAGAACCACGTGACAATCATGAGAATAATGAGTTCTATACATGTTACATTCATAGTGAATTGGCCATCTGGATTCGTCTCGTTTGAAGTAAGTGTTTTTCCTGTCTTGTTGGCTCTAGATTTCTGAATGAGATTCAATATCTATCTTATCTCAACTCTAATAGCTTAACTTCTTTATCTTGATCTAAAGCGATCTTGTTCCCTAACCAGCTAAACTTGGTTATAGAACTATATTATCTTCTCTTCAATGCTCCTCAGAGACCTGAGAAGGAATAAAACTTAAATTCCTGAGTGAATCAGCAGTGTGGGTTAGCAGTTAAAAAATAGTATTAGTAAAGAGAAAGGAGGCAAATGGAGTGCACACAAAACATGTAAAAAGTTGGTTAATGGAAGTTATGTGTTATAACTTTCATAGCAACCAATGTTGGAGTCTATGACATTTAGTTCCTATAAGTGCTGTTTTCTCTTTAAGAGCTTTACTGGTGTGAAACTGACCAAAAACATCATGTATGATTAACACACTTAACACTGTGTGTGTGTGTGTGTGTGTGTGTGTGTGTGTGTGTGTGTGTGTATTCTGTTCAATGATAGCTACAACCAAGCATATCTTCCAGTTTTATTTTCTTCACTCTTTTTTTTTTTTTTTTTGAAAAGACTTAAAATTCAATCTCTCAGCAAGTTTTGAGCACACTTTACACTTTTACCTGTCAACCATAGTCACACTACTATTCTTTTAAAATACAGATCTTGCCAATGGACAAGACATTCTCCACAGTTGAGTGGAGAGTGGAGTCTGACTTTCACAGGATCTCTGGTGCCCCATGTTTGACCACATCCCCTGGATGGGGAGACCTGGGGGCACTCAGAGGAAGGATAGCAGGCTACCAAGAAGAGACGTGATACCCTATGAGCATATACAGGGGGAGGAGGTCCCCGTCAGTCACAGTCATAGGGGAGGGGAGTAGAGGAAAATGGGAGGGAGGGAGGAATGGGAGGATACAAGGGATGGGATAACTATTGAGATGTAAGATGAATAAATTAATAAAATATAAAAAATCTAAGTGAAAAAATAAACACAAGTTTCATTTTTAAAAAAGTACAGAACTTAATTTATCTTGTTTTAAATAGAGTTTATAATAGTTAACCTAAGCCCATCATTTTCATTCCCCAGCCCCTGGCAAGCACCATTCCACACTGCATTTCTTTTCCTTTGGCTCTTTTAGATTCTAAATAAAAGTAAAATCATGCTTACTAGGCATTTCTCCAAAAAGAAATAGCCAGGAGATATTTAGTCAGAGGAATTCTCATTTAAATCATGGTGATATATTTCTCCATAATGGTTCTCAAGGCTAGTGACAAGAGGGAAAGGTTTTGAGAAGAGTGTAGTGAAAGGGGGCCACTTTCACATTGTGGGTGGAAATATAATTTGGTAGCAGCCGTTACAGAAACTGAGAAGTTCTCTGTAGAATACAAGATTAACTATGTGGATTGTATGATTTTTGACCACACCTGCATTGGTTTGTGTGTTGTAAAGGTCTTATGTCCTTATATACTTCTTTAAACACACTCTTTCCTAAAAGTATACTTTATGCACCTGGATCACTTTAATCTGGTAAACTTGTTTTGTAGTTTTCTATTGCAGAAAATTATCTAATCCTGTAGTTGATTTATTGCCTCTACTTTTAATTCTAATGTTTCTTTTAGATCCTCAATATTGTCATTTGTTTTTTAATGAGAAGGGTTTATTTTGGTTCACAGTTTGAGAGCACACCCCATCACTTGCTGGAACGTGAAACACTGGTAATAGCTCAAAACTGTGATTATTAGAGTATCAGGCTGCTTGTTTGATCCCTGTGAGCAGGACTAAGAGAAACCCCAAAACCTCCCTCTGATATAGTAAGAACTAGTCCTCAGAAAGGCAGCTTAAATATTAGATAAAGGTCAGTTCCTCCAAGTCCCATTTGGTTCCTTCAGCTACAGTGTTGCCTTATCTCTTAGTCCGAAAAACACGAAGGGCACCATCAATAATGTATATTGTCTTGGAGGTCTTAAAGACGCTCCTGACCACAACTTGAAAACTTGAAAGCCATTTTTCCATGCCAGACAGACAGTGTGTTTTTGTTAGACAACTCATATAATTTATTGTCAACCTTAAGGTATAACCTCAGTGTGTGAGGTATGTGTGTGTGTGTGTGTATGTGATTGTGTATGTGTGTTTGTATGTGTATATTGTATGTATTTTTATATGTGTGTATGTGTTTATGTTTGTGTATATATGTGTATGTATGTTTGTATGTGTGTGAACATGTGTATGTTTTTATGTATGTATTTGTGTGTGTATGTGTGTAATTGTAAATAAATATAAAATTGTATAATTCTCTGGTGTTTTTTAACAATCTTTGGTGTCATTTACCCCTGTTATTTCCCTTTCGCTCTGAGAATACTTCTATGCAAACTCAGCCTATTAGCTGTTTCTTTTCTTAGAGTTTGTTCTTATTTCTAAACTGCTTGTAATATCATACCAAGTAACCTTTTAAAACCTCTCTCTCAGTGATCTAGCTTTGATTTTCATGGTTCTTCAAATTTACGTCTTGGTGAAAGATTGCAAAGCCAGTTACATCTTGTGATATTTTCAAATTTTATTACAGGTAACTTAGAAGAAGGTATGTAATTGCATATTTATTTTTGCTAGGCTAGTCTTGATTATACCATTGAGTCAGCATGAAGTAATTCACATATTTTCTTAAATAAAATGATACATATTCTTTCTACTCTGCTACAATATTTTCTCTGCATATAGTTACTATATTTCTCAAATGTCTCTCTATCCATAGATTGATAGCTAGGTAGGTAGATAGATAAATAGATCGATAGATAGATGAATAGATATTATGCAGTCTTTCTCTTCTAATTCCAGATTATTCTTGGATAATTTGTTTGAACACAGTTTAAATAAAATAATTGTACAACATTCAAAAGAACCTCATGTTCTCAATTTTTTATATAACTTATTCTATTCTGTTAATGCTACATAGTAAAAATGTTCCATTGAAAATTTGATTATTAATTAAAATCTCCAAAATGAAAAAAATTAATTGCTAGAATTCACACATATAAGGGATTACCCAACAGTAAATGCTTCATATTTAGTTTGCCATATATATACATATATGTATGTATATGTATATGTGTGTGTTTGTGTATAATGTGCGTATATGCATATATGTATGTACATGTATAACATTAAGTTGGCATGCAGTACACAGACTGGAATATACATAATATGCATATATCCAAAAGAGAATCTTACAAGGAATTTTTATGAGAGATTAATACAGCTTTGCTATTGGAATACACATGTATGGTAAATTATGGGTATTTTTAAAGAGGATGAGGCTGAGAGGACATTTTATTAGTAAAAAGGGAAAATACCTGCAGGTTTTTTACATACACTTGGTCAACCCCAAACAAACTGTGTTTATTCTTTATCTAAGACATATTTCCTATACAAGTGTTCTGGAGAAATGTAGTACCTGTATTACAGTAATCTTGAAAGAAAGTAAAGATAAACTTTGATATGTGTAATAATTTAATATATATATGGAAAAGAGAAAAATAAAAATAATAATTTAAAAAAGTTTACTTGTAATAGAAAAAAATAAGTAATTGTCTTCACCAAAAGTGGGTAAACAGGGAACACAAATAGAAAGTGAGCAAATTTCTTGATTAGATTTTACAAAGTTCTTGAACTACTATTTAAGCAGACAGCTTTGAATTCTCTATTTTATCACTCTAATGTCAGGTTTTACTGTCTGGTTTTGCCTTAAAGTAGTTAAAATGAAAAACATCATTCTTTTTTTTTAATTTTATTAATTTATTCATATTACATCTCGATTGTTAGTCCTTCCCCTGTTTCCTCCCATTCTTTCCTCCCTCCTACTTCCCCCCTTCTCCCCTCCCTTATGTCTGTGATTGAGGGAGACCTCCTCCCCCTATATATGCTCTTAGATTATCGAGTCTCTTCTTGGTAACTTGCTCTCCTTCCTCTGAGTGCCGCCAGGCCTCCCCATCCAGGGGACGTGGTCAAATATGAGGCACCAGAGTTCATGTGAGAGTCAGATCTCACTCTCCACTCCGACAAACATCATTCTTATTATTACTATTTTGTAGCTTAATTTTATATTTTAATTTCCAAAACTGAAAAAGGAAGCTTAAATAAAATGTAAAGAAAACACATCAGAAATTTTTTTCTTTTTTGTAAGACAAATTTAATCTCATATCTTAAATTATTTTTGGACCTTGTCACTTAGAATGCTGGCATATTTACCTAGCCACCATAAAATAGTTTCCTCTTAACCAATATACATATAAATTAGTCATCTATTATTTAAGTGCTTTCATCTATTTTAAAATAAAAATTCTGAACTCAAATTGAATTCTGAGTACTAACTCTTGTCCATTCTTTCAAAAATATATACGTATCAACAAAGCAACAAAGAAATAGAGTGCAATTTCATTAGAAACTTACCTGTATAACTGTTCTCTTTCCCAATGGCAACATGTTTTAACGATGTTTTGAGACAATTTCTGAGCAACATAAATGTGTAAAATATTAATAATTCCTAATACAGTGTTTCCATTGTATACTGTACTATGTGGTATATTTCTATGAGTTAAATAATACTGTATTAATCTGCTTATTTATGTGTAATAAGTTACTTTTCTCTTATAATTTAAAAATATATTTACTTGAATTGATTAATTTTATATTTAGATTATATACATATTGCATACTGAAAAAAGGAAAAATATGGGTCAATATATATGAAAGCTTAGAAGATGTCTCTTCAGCACAAAGCACAAGGAATAATATATTGTACAAAATCCAGGTTTTATTGGATTATTTGTGCCATAATTCATATAATTTAATGAAGATATATTAAGAAAACAACACAGGGATGGTGAAATTACTCAGCAGTCAAAAACACTTGATTCTCAGCAGACAACTGTGAGTATCTCTAATTCCATAAAATCTAACCATACCTTCCAGTCTCCAAATGCACAAGGTATGCACATGGTGCACAGACGCACATGGAGGTAAAGCACACCATTTTTAAAGGAATAAATGTAAGTCACAGAAAGATTTATCTTCATAACATTTAGCTATCAAATTAAACCAAGTAAAAATAAAATGGCAGCAAGAGAATTGTTTTTAGTATTCATGAGCACCATCAAGGTCAAAACATTGATTTTTTTTTTAAGGGAGATTTTTAAATTATGAGAATCAATAAGTAAGGAACAGTGGGAAGACTGTTTTAGAGAATAGATGAAATAAGATCTAGTGTCTTCCATGAATACGTTAAAAACCGAGACCATAAGGAGACCTAGGAGGTAGAAAAAAAAAAGAGAGAGAGAGAGAGAGAAGGAATTCAAATGAATACATCAAACAAAGCCACTTTGGTGATTACCCGTGTGTAATCTCCGGAGTAGCTGTGAAACTAATAATGTGTTGGCTTATCAAATATAAAAGACATTGTGAGGAGATCTCAGAGACTGCAATACTTTGATCATGTCTCTAATTCAGGCAAGGAGTACTAAGATGATTTTAGCAGTCTAGATTTGAAGTTGAGAGAAACATGGAAGCACTTAAGAATCACAAATTGAAGTAACCAAAAGAACAAAGAATGTCTCTGTGTCCAGAGTGAAAAAGTAGTGCAGTTTTAGTACCCAGAAGCTGTCACTCAAAACCTTGCTTTTCTTTGTGTATGTGGGCTTATTTAAATACACTAGCTGGTCAACAACCAGATATTAAATTTACCCTGGTTTATATTCTCTGGGTTTATCAAAGATGTCATTTGGCCCCTGTGAGGCTCCTCACACATGATCCCCATGCTTGGTAAAAGGTTTCCTACTGTACTTATGAGAGAGTTTGAAGTAGATCCACATATGAGAAAGATGATGGGCGAGTTTTCTGTCTGGGTCAGGGTTACTTCACTGAATATAAGTTTTTCAGCACTAAATTTATTTATCTATGTATTTCAGGTCACACAGACAGACAGGCAGACACACACACACAAACACACACACACAAACACACACACACATACACCCACATACACACACACACACACACACACACACACACACACTGGGGAAAATGAGATACAGATGGAAAAATTTTTTTAAAGAACAGTGTCAGCAGGAGAAAGAGGGGACTAGATAAAGTGAAAAGACTAAAAACTTTCTATATATGCATAAAAATGTCAGAGAATAAATAAAAGTAAATTAAAAAGTCCAAAGCCTAGAACTATTTAGCTATTTCCTTACCATTGAATAACCTAACCTACATACTATGTAATAAAGAACAATATTAACTAACCTGCGTGTCAAAAACTTAGGTTGATTTTTTTTATTTTTTTTTTATTAGAAGATGAATAAATATAAAATATGATGTTAGTTTATGGGTTATAAGGACAGGTATTACTATGTATAAAGAGAGGGGATGTGGTACAACCAGAGGTGCTGGCTTTGCTGAGTACATGGTAATCAACTCATAGAGCTATTCACCACAATCCAGTCATTTCCTGGCTTCACTCTCATCTGAGAAACTACAGCTAGTGTAAGCAGTTTGACTAAGCTGAATATGTTATTTTTTTCCCACATTCATTCATAAGCTGGCAGGTTCCTACTCACTGAGCTTATAGGAACAAAGTGCTCCCTCCTAGGCTGCGTCATGCTCTTTACTGCTCATAATTCATGGAAAATTTTGTTTTGTTTTGTTTTGCTTTGCTTTTTGGTTTTGTATTCTTTGATATGTGACACTCCCCATCATCAAAGTCAATTATAGAAAGTTTACTTCCTCTTAAATTCATCTCACATTCTGTATCAATTCTCTTTAGACTTATTCTTAATTGAGTTAGGATCAGGTTCGGAAATATTAAGTTCAGCTCATTTGGGACCTTAATTTAGGCAAACACCATTTCATACTTTATGGTATATATTCATTATAAGAATAGCTTTTGTTAGATATAGGTTTAGCCCACACTCAAAGGAAAGAAAAGGCCCCAGGTAGAGAATGACAGAGAAAGTTTGGGAATTTTTCCCTCAGAGCATTTTACTATAGTACACCAGGCATTCCTCTCCAACTCATACATTGAATTGTTCCTCAGAAACATCATAAGAAACCAACAGTCGAACTTCGCCTTTAAAATTAGTGCTTTAGTTTGATTGATAGCATGGGTATTATCAATATCATTAATATTTCAGGTTTCTGATTTTTGTGCCTCAATTTGACATATGTTGGTAGTACTGAAACATTTAGAGTATATATCCTTTATGATCAGTGTGTTCAATTACCCTGATGTCATTAATTTTTCATGATGCTATGTGAAGTATCGATGGATATACTGTGATAGGAGGAATAAGGATACCATTGTAAGGTGGCATTCAGTGTATACCACTATGTATCCCATTAGAGATGAATAGTTGGATACTTTATTCCCAAACATATTTAGAAAGCATTTACTGAATCAATAACAGACCCTGTGCTTTAGCCTCCTGGAGACAATTTTTACACTTATTATTTCTACTCTCCAGTTTAGTCCTTCTACTCAGAAGATCTTCCCATAAATCCATCATAATAAATGGAGAAGTTGACTTCTTGCCTGATAGCAAATACCCATCTGCTGTTTGGAGTGTATTTACCCAACTGACTGTGTGGTTATTTTTCCTCTAAACTACATTAGACAGGAAATCTGTCATATTTACTCCCCTCCTTTTTTTTTATTACCATAGATATTTTTCCAACCCAGGAACAGATCTGTTAATCCACTACAACTGAAATAGGACGTGGAAAAGAGTTTATTGTGGCTTCCAATTTCTGCACTTTTTCCTTCATGTTCTAACCTGAATTGATGCATCTTCAGAACATAAACTAACAGCCAGGGTAATAGTGAGTAAGACAAAAAATAAAATGTGATGCTTTAATGACTATTGCTCAAGGAATAGAGACCTTCCATCAGCTTAGCCTAAATTCATTTCTCAACACCCTGGTGTCTACAGTACTCTAGTGAACTGAGTAATGCCTGTTTATTTAAACATGGTTTGTGTCTCGGGAAGCCTAGCTCTGATGTGAGCTCTGGTGGATAAAATCAAAAGCAAGATAACAACCCTGTAGAAAGATTGTTTGCTCACCTAATTGTAACTATCAGAAAATGCAGATAATCTTCCTTAACAATATGTGGTTGAGAATTTTATCCGTAGGTGAGAATAAATATCACGAATTTCCAAGGGACATTGCATTCGAGCTCACAGAAGACCTCCTCACGCCATATCTTGCTAGTAGTCTTTCTGCTTCTCCTTCTCTTTTGGATAGTCTTTCCCCGGAATAGCTTTAGCTTTCTTGTCATTATGCCAATTTCCTCAGTTCTAAAAATTTTCTTCCTGTCAGTTCTTTCATATCCAGTGTGGGATTTGCATCAGCCACTGAGCCTCAGTTTCTGGCAGTGTTCCCAGGACCTTGGCCCAGTACCAGTGAACATTAATCTCTCAGGCACTCCTGCAGTACAGAAGGGGAACTTTTCTATTACAAAAACTCTCCCTGAGTAGAATTGAGCCTAAAGGAGTCACTTTTGTTCCTTGAGTTCAGTGGCTCTTAAGTTTCCTTCTGAAGAATTGGTCTTGTGTTTTATGAGAAAGAAATCTCCTGCTTAATTACATACCACTAATTACCAAAATTCCCAAACTGAATGTCACACAAATCTTTTGAGCAATTACTTTAGTTTTGGAATCTCTGACTTTTAAGGGGATTTATTTTCTCCCACACGTGTACTACATAGCTAGTATTTTACCAAATTATGATGGGTCATTTCAGAAAGAATAGAATGTTTTAGGTGCCCTTCGCAGGTATGTGTGTACACCCTCTCATTATTATTCTTAAAGCTTATGAAAAACAAGTGGTCTATGACACAAAGTCAATGAATAAAATTATAGAAAAATATGTTCTTTATAAAAACAAAGATAGATACATCTAGCTCTTGGTTGGTTTCATCCATCTCCTGGCAAGCTCAATCCACTATTTAAAATGCCCTGGAGTGCTTCTCTTTTCCTGAGTACCACACTTAAGCAAAATAGGTGGTGTGTTGCCAGAAAGGAGCACGGTAATTGTACAAGTGACTCTTTCTGCATCTTAGTGCTTTGACTCCATGTGACATTAGGGCAGAATATGATTACAGGCCCCCATTTGCGTCTCTTCCTGTATTCAAAGAACAGGCCTCTCACAACTTTTACTGTTGTTAAATGCATGAATATATTTCCAGCATGTAGAGGTGAGTAGCATGTGTATATATGGTGCTTGTACCAGTTAGAAGAGGGTCTCATATAATCTGTAACTGAAGTGACAGGTATTTGTTAACTGCCATGTAGCTGCTTGGAACCAAACATGCCCCCTCTCAAGCAATGAGCCAATTCACAAGCCCCCTGTCTCTCTGTTCTAAGACATTAGTTAACCATGATCCATGGTCTTCAAAGTGGTCTTTTTCCCACAATAAGATATACTCCTAGCTGCACTTCAAAATGAATGAATTCATCTGTTGTATTAAAAATATCACTTCAAGAACAAGAAGTAGATACACTTTATAGGAATAACTATTTTAATTTATACCATTACGACTACATTGCACATTATGGGCAAAATTTTTGTTTAATTATCCATATTCATGCAAGGATTTTGTCTACTTTTGGCCTCATGCAAGTTTTCTGAGTGCCATCACAGTCTCTGTAAGTTCGTTTGTCAGCTCTGCTGTACCCAAAGATCACTATGTCCTGAGAATCTTCCACCACCTCTGGCCTTTACAATGTGTTAGCCTCTTCTTCTGCATACAGCCACCTACAACTGATATATGCTGGTAAAGGGAAACTAAGTTTTCTCCAATTGACTATCACTAGGTATATAGATGATACCAAGCAGAAAAAAACTAGGAAAGTTTCACATTGCCAAGTATACACTCATTTCAATGGTGATAAACTTCATAAAGAGCTACCAAAATAGTAATAATTCACATATCAATATACAAAAATAATAATTGTACACCAAAGCACACTTTTTAAAAGAGAATTTTTACCAAAACAGAAAACATTCTATAATATGTTAATATAAATTTAATAACATATATACAGAAGGCCTGGTGAAGACCTATGCAGGCTCTGGTGCTTGCTGTTCTGGACTCTGTGAGCACATGGTAGCCTTGCTAAATTATTTCACTGGACCGTGTTCTCCTGATGTTGTCCATCCTCTCTGATTCCTACAATCTGGTTGGGGAGTGAATCAAAAGTAATCCTCCTTTTAATTGACTTTTTTGTCTGTCTGCCCATCTATCTTATCTTATCTATCTATCTATCTATCTATCTATCTATCTATCTATCTATCTCTACCATCTGTTTATTTTGCCAGTCATGTTTGGGTCTTTCCTAGGTTTCTGAGTTAGCCATCTCTGGTTCCTGCCTATCCAGACTGTGTAGCCCATGGCCTTCATCTCCTGACATGGACCTGAAGTTAAACCACTCCCACAACTTCTGTGCCACCATTGCCCTAGCACATCTTTCAGGCAGGAATGATTGTAAATCAGTTTCTGACATGGTTGGTGACAAGGTTTCTCTTTCTGTAGCCTTCAGAGTATCTTTTCATGTCAAAGAGAGTTGTACTTAAGGGTGAAGGCTCCCTTCAAGTATGAGCTTGACCTCTCTATATTCAATGAGCTATGTGGATGGTTACTTTACTAATTTTATCTCTGATAGTTTTTGTGGAGCCACCCTGTCCTAGCATCAGCTTGGGTTGTGTAGGGATCTCCATGGACTCCCTTGATCAACAATTCAATTGAATGCAAGCCAGTACCACCACTGGAAACATTGCCTGGCTACAAAAGTTAGTTACTTCAGACTCTGCATTCTCCATTACTAAGAGTTCTTACTGGTGTTACCCTCATAGATTCCAAGAGGTATTCACTGCACTGTGATTACATACAGCATTCAAATGCCTTCCAATCCCAATTGGCTCTCTCTGTAATCTCTCCCTCCAGCCCCCACTTGATCTTCCCTGTTGCTGTTCCTACTAACTCCATCATCCTACAAAATCTAATCTATTTTCTCTTACCAAGGAGGTTCATGTGTCCCCATAGAGCTTTCCTCTTCATCTAACCTTTCTAGGTGTGTGGATTGTAACTTGGTTATCACTAACTTAATAGATAATACTGATGTAAATGAAGGTATACTATCTATGTTTTCCTAGGTCTGAGTTATTTCACCTGGGATGAATTTTCTAGTTCTTTCATTTGCCTGAAATTTTCAAGATGTCAATTTTTAACAGATGAGTAACATTCCATTGTGTAAATGTACCACATTTTCTTTATTCATTTTTTAGTTGACAGAAATCTAAGTTGTTTCTGTTTTTTGGAGATTATGGATAAAGCTTCACTGAAAATAGTTGAGCAAGTGCCTTTGTAATGATGGAGAATCTTTGCGTATAAGTTCAAGAATGGTATAGCTGGGTATGGAGGTAGATTAATTCCTAATTTTCTGATTTGATGCTCAATTGTTTTTATTAATTTAGATATGTCTCTCCTTACTTGGTATGTGCATGAATTTAAGTAATTTATTCCAGACTTGATGTTTAGTTTTTTCAGGTAAAAATTAAATAGGCTTTAGTGTGTGCTTCATCTGACCCATTATTATTACATTTTTAATCTCTACTGCATTTCCATGATGAATAGATATTCTACACTTGATAAAGAGGCTGCAAAACCAGGTCGTTTCTCTATCTGTTGGTCTGTCTATCCATCTATCATCTATCTACCTATCTACTTGATAGATAGCTATCATCTAGCTATTATTGAATTATATATCACCTATCCATCCATCTATCATCTATCATCCAACAATCATCAATCTATTTATCTATCTATCTATCTATCTGTCTATCTATCTATCTATCTATCTATCTATCTATCTATCTATCTACCTATCTATATATATCATTCATCAATATATCTCTCTACCTATTCTACCAATCTATCTACCGATCATCTGTCCACCGGTCATATATCTTTCTGTCATCTATCCACCATCTATCTGTATATCAGCTATTTAATCTATCTATCTACATCATCATTTATCTCTCTAACTATTTATCTTTTAAACTCCGTCTATCTATCTCTCATCTCTTTATCTATCATATACCTATCTATCATCTATATATCACTGACTTATCATCTCGCTACTATAAAATATGTACTTTTTAAATAGTAAATTATGAAAGTATTTCTTTAAATCTATTGTTTAATATGCATATAATTTTAACACTTATTGGAGATGCAATAAGGGTACACACTGATGAGATTGGTGGGTTGTTTTTTTTTTATTTGGGAATTAAGATTTTGCTATTCTAGAATTTAATGCACTTCTATCATTTTTTAAGAGTTGATGGATATTATCTTATTGAGGCTAAGTTTGCTGCTTCTTGTGAGTATGAGGATCAAATGGGTGGTGTGACAAAAGTATTTCAAGAACCATTTCAGAAGTTTCTAAAATTTCAGTCCTACTTCCAAGTAATTTTGATTTAAACAAAATCCAATTCAGGAATTCAAGCAGCAATTTTAAAAAAATCAAACATTTGAAAATGATACAATTCAAAATCGCTAATTTAGTACACACTGAAAGTACAACAGGAAAAATTTGTATAGTCGGTTTTTATACCTAAAGTACTGTATTTATATAGAATAAGAACATTTTCTGTTTACATAAAGATTGAAATTCAAAACTGTGAATAGTGTCAAATCTGAGCCACGATGTTTCAGGCAGGCAATATTTGTATTGTGTGATGTTATTATACTTCTAGTTCACAGTGCAGTACACATAGGTTACTTAGTTCAAAACCAAGGCTAGTGTGAGTCTGCATGATCAAACAAAAGTGAATTCTTCCACCAACTCCTCAAGTTCATTATTCAATTGACTTTCATTTAATATCAGGGGCTAACATTCAGAAAATTTTTACTGATGTCTTAATCTTGGAACCTCCACTTACAATTATGGTATCCTATGTAGGATCGAGATCCACAATTTAATAATCCTAAAATAGAGAAGGGTTAAACTGGACTTAAGACTAGCTAGGGAAACTTTTAAATGTCCTTTGTTATGATAAAATTTATATAAAACATATGTTAGAATAAAGAATGTAATGAGTTTGGGAAAATATACAGATCTGAAAAACCTTCTATACCAGCAATACTAGCATTTACTCAGACCTCAAGTGTTTCCTTGTAACATTTTCAGGTTATTTACTTTAATTTTATATATATGCATTCTTGCTACATGTATGTACACGACCTGTTACTCCAGCAGACCATAATACTCCTTGAAATTGGAGATATAGACAATTATAAGCTGCAATGTTGATCCTTGCAACCAATCTTGAGGCCTCAGTAAGTGAATCAAGTGCTCTTAAGCACTGAGTCATCTCTCCAGGCTATCCTATCACTTTTGAAAACCTATTTCCTCACTACAAATCCATAGATATATAAAATCATATCATACATATCAATATTTGCTTTGTTTTGTTAGAGAGGACTGTAACATTATAAGTATATATATTCATTTATGAACTTTTAAATTGGATTTATGTTTGTCTTATTAAAAATTAACCTACATGAACAGTCACTTCACAGTCTTTGTATGACTGTTCACATTCATTTCTTTAGGAGAAATGTTTTGTTGTAGGCAAAGTGGGGAATCCATCTTTAACAAATGATCTTAGACTGAATAATTCACAAAGAGTAGATTTATTTTTTATAGATACTCATTTTTCAGACTGTGAAATGTCTAAGTTCAAGGTAACAGTAGATTCAGTGTCAGGGAAAACTTCACTCTGTTTTACTTTTTGAAATTTCACATCTAAGGATGAATGGCCCAAAATCATGGCCCCAAGTCCATGTTAAGAGCTCCAAATCCACATGTGATAGGATAGATATGGTCATCCCCTCATATACTCTAATAAACTCTAGGCCATAGCAGAAGGTAGGAAGTAAGTGGTATGTTGCTCTGTGTCACCGCTTCTGCAGCTTGTAGTAGCAACTAGAAGGTAGGTACCCTCCTTTCCTTTCCTCTTTCCTATAAATTCAAACCACCATCAGCATAACTATCCAACTTCCTACTTGCCTTGGCTCAGGCATCTCAGAAAATGCCAACACCCCATCTACTGTGAAGTCAAGCTTTCTCTGAACACTTTGTCTGGGGGCATTTGGTGACTCTCAGCACCTCTCATCGCATGTTGTTCCCAGAATGTGCAATTCTATAAAGCACAAAAATTCACACAACAAACCGCCATCCCACATGGTTTTGGTACATTTTGTCTGTCTAGCTTGGCTACTCTTGTCCACAAGAGAGGCTCAGGAACTTGTGTGTATTTATTCAACCCTTGCCCCAACATGTGTGGAAGAAAAGAACCATATTTATGCAGAGGATGGTCTGAAGAGGAAATCTAGCACATTTCTAAGAAACAAAAACATGTACAGGTTAGAACAAGGAAAAAATTCTAAGGCTGGACTTCAAACGATGGTCACAAGGAAGATAAAGCAGTGATCTCTGTGAATTTTCTTCTCCCTTTGATCAAGTTGCTATTGGGAAGGCTTGCAGTCTACCAACAAGTTTGTATCCCCTGAGCTAAGCAGTGTTTCTCCCTTTCCTATGTGAACTACAAGAACATGCACAAATTGCTCCCTTCTTTGTTGACAGCAAAAGTAATAAGTAGTTTCAAAGAACCAGAGGGCTGTCTGCATCAGGCGTGTTGGTGACAACTGTACAAATATAGACTGTGCAAGTGTCATGATCAAAGAGCCATGGCTCCCTTGACTTTCTTCTATCTTAGGAAATAGATTGTATTGTACCTGGAGCTAAGAGCCAAAGAAGACTGTGTCTTACATAGTTCAGGAGTCAAGAGGTCAAAAAAGGTAGCCAGGTAGTTTGAACCCTGGATTTGTGTGAGGTTCCAAGGAGAACAAGGACTGTCTTGCAATATTGGAGGCACCACATTTTTGGTGGTTCTCATGGGAAGGTTTTACTCTTGTACAGGATAGCCCCAGATGACGCAGAAACTAGATTCTTCCGCCCAATCTCTGACTCTAGAGTAAAAAAAGGTAAAGTTAAAAAGAAGGAAAAGCAAGTGGAGAATAATCACATTGCTAGACCCAATTAATAATAGTCTCCAGTTTGCAAAGAAAGAAATCATAAAGGATAATAAAAGCCCATAGACAGAGCACAGGAATGTTGGAGCTCAGGTGTCACAATCAAGAAATGTATGACTATCTTTAAACATGTTAGTCTCAGTCTACCTGCCTTGCTTGTTAATATCTGTGCATGTCATCCTTTCTTTCTTTCTTTTTTTCTTTCTTTTTTTCTTTCTTTTTTTCTTTCTTTCTTTCTTTCTTTCTTTCTTTCTTTCTTTCTTTCTTTCATGCAGGTTCCTGGAATTTGAAGGGTAGATATTAACAAACTAATTCGAGACAATTTTTCTACAATTAAAAAAAAAAAAGAACAAAAATCTGAATACACTTCTGACTATAGAGTTCACATACTCATAAGAACTAAAGATAGTGAATTAATTTTATGAATGCAACATATAGAGAATGCCAGCAACTCCCCGAAACTGAAAACCAAAATTCAAAACTGTCACTCCTTTGTATTAAAATTTTCCCGTGCTTCACAGTACTTTTTCAGTGCACTGAGTGTGAGCCATATTTTTTTTAGTTATTCTCTTTAGGGCCTGATCCCAGACTCCTTCCTCTTCTACTCCCAGTCTTAACCTTATGGCTCCTCCCCCCACTTTCCCTCTTATTTTTCTCAGAGAAGGTGAGGCTCCAAGGAGTATCAACCTACTCAAGGAGTATCAACCCACCCAGGCACCGCAAGTCACAGCAGCACTAAGTTCATCCTCCCCTACTGGTGCCTGACAATGCAGCCCATCTGATTTGGAGGGATCCAGTCCCAGGAAATTCAGTCAGAGACAGGCCCTACTCCCAGTGTTAAGGACCCATATGTTGACCATGCTGCACACCTGATACATTTGTGTAGGGGGCTTAAGTGCAGGACAATTATGTTCTTTGGTTGGTGGTTCTGTCTCTGTGAGCCCCCATTGACCCAGGTTAGTTTAATCTGTGCGGCTTCTTGAGGTGTCTGTGATCCCTCTGGCTCATTCTATCTTTCTCCCACTCTTCCACATAACTCCCATGAGCTCTGCCTATTGTTAAGCCATGGGTGGGTCTCTGCAGCTGTTTTCATTAGCTGCTAGATGAAGCCTCTCAGAGGAAAGTTATGCTAGGTGCCTGTCTGTAATTATAACAGAATACGACTAATAGAGACAGGTGTTGGCTCTATCCCATGGGCGGTGTCTCAAGCTGGGCCAGGCATTGGTTTGCTATTCTCTCAATCTCTGCTACATCTCTAACCCTACACTTCTTGTATCTAAGGTTTTATCGGTGGGTCGGCTACCTCTCTCTCCACTGGAAGTACTGCCAAGCTACAGGCAGGATTTCATGCTCACACTCAGAGTTTCTGCATCTTCCCTTGGGCTCTCTTTGGTTTCTTTTTGTCTGTGTGTTGTAGCATCGTTATCCTATAAGTTATAGCTAATATCCACTTATAAGTGAGTACATACTCTGTGTGTTTTTCTGTGTCTGGGTTACCTCACTCAGGATGATCTTTTCAAGGTCCATTCGTCTGCCTACAAATTGCATGATGCCACATCGTTGTATCTGCAACAACTGCTTTACTTTGACACCATTTTCGAAAGCATCAAACTATTTCCTTATTGTCTTTCAATACAAAACATACTTTATTCGTCTAATTTTTCATCCAGGGTGGATAATTTGTTCTAGAGTTAAAAGCATTTCATTAATCCATGTTTACAAATATTATATAATCATAGGTAGATTTAGATCCCCCAGATAGATTCTGTTCACTCTAGATCATAAAAAGTTTAAATACTTTAATCCCTTCTCATTAGTCAAACTCACAGTTAGCTATTCTCTCATATTGGCATTTCAGGGTGGCCCTCTGTTTCTTGTCTATTCTTTCTTAGGGCTAGAATGTCTGCAATTATCTTTGATATATATTCTATACTTTTATCTATTTGTTTAACATTTATGTGTGAATTCTTAATCCTTTAATCTATATATTTGAAATTAAATCAGATATGTATATTCTGCTTTTAAAATTTATTTAATGCTTGACCACACCCTTTTTATTATACAATACTGTACATTTTCATTTTAAGTAACCACCTTAAAATCATTGTTTGTAACATATGAAGAATTTAGAGACTGGGGACATGGTTCAACAGGTAAGAGTGCTTCATGCTTTTCCAGAGTAATGGAATTTGCTTCCCAGTAGCTATATCAGACATCACAATACCTGTCTTTAATTCCATCTTCACAGCTTGGGACACCTTCTTCTGTTCTTAACTACAAGCACACAGATACATGAAGCCCACACACAGACACAGATACACACACACACACACATACACACACACACACACACGCATGCACACGCACGTGCACACACACACACTGCCCACATGCATTCTAGAAAACAAGCATCATTTTTAAATTTATGATAATTTATTTAGATTACATCCTGACTGTTATCCCCTCACTTGTGTCTTACCCTTCCCATCCTTCCTCCTTCTTCTACCCTATTCCCCTCTCCTAGATCTCTGGCATAATTGACCTCTTCCTTCTCCATAAGATCACAGTCTATCAGGTCTCATCTCAAAAGCCTGCTTCCCCTTCCTTTGTGTCCCCCTGGCTCCCCACCAATAGGGAAGTGATCAAATAAGGGGTACCAGAGTTCATGTCAGAGGCAGTCCTCACTTCCTCAACAACCGTGGATAATGAGCTGTCCATTGGCTAGATCTGAACAATGGGTCTAAGTTCACTGCATGCATTGTCCTTGGTTGGAGCAGGTACTCCAGTGACGTAGTCAGCTAGTGCACAGAACTTACAGAAAACAAACATTTCTTACACCTCCAGATATTTCTTCTTTTCTTCTTCTCTTTAATAAAATAAAGGATGTAAAAGCTATGAGCTATCTGGATTCTGGAGATGCTGCAGTTCCTGCCCAAAACATCATTCTCTGGCTCTTGCTTTGGTAAATTAATTGACTCTAAGTGGACTGAGAAGTTTCCAGAGCCCCTAAAATGTCCTGATGTTTTTTAGAGTGTCACATTTTATGCATCTTATTACAATAATCTCACATTGTTAAAAGCCTGGCTGGCCATGTACAGTTATTTGGAAATCAATGACTAGCAATATTCTTCCCTTAAAGCATAGCAATGAGGAGGGAGTTACAGGGAATGGTTGAAGCTTGCATCACAATTCAGATATTTGAAAATTCTTTAGCATTATCCTGAGCAGAACTAATATTTAACTGCTGTTTATAGAGCAATATCACCATCCACCCTGTGGTTCTCTCAGATATTACAACAATTATCAGTGATTGATAGGGGATGTATATTTACAGTGTGCAAAAACACTGAGATCCAGCTTGCTCAGGACAATGAGAAGTTATCTCGACTCTTGAGAAATGAACTCTGGCAGGAGGTAATGCTGTATGCCTTTAATCCCAGAACTTGGGAGGCAGAAGGAAGAGGATCTCTGTGAGTTCAAGACCAGCCTGATCTACAGAGTGAGTTACAGAACAAATAAACCTTGCACCTATAACCACACAGAGATAACTTGTCTGGAAACACACACACACAAACACACACAACACACACACACACACACTCCTATATGACAATTCTCTTATAAAATAGTCTGTAGTTTTCTCTGCAATGTGTTTATTTAAAAGCATACCTATTCTCCACTGCCTTTACAGGGCCATTCTTATTAAAAAGTGATAATCTCACCTAAGATTCAAAGAACACTTGTTATGGGATAAGAATGAAAATATGATATAAATGTCTCTAAAGCAATACATTTTCTACAGAGAATAAGTGAGTATGGATTGACCAGCCCCAAATGAGACATCTGCAGCTCAAATCCTGACGCTAAGGAGAGCATTAATCACATTCTTTACATACCGTGTTTTGGTATTTTTTCTTTCTCGTTCTTCCTTCCTTCCTTTGTTTGTTTGTTTTTGTTCTTGTTTGTTTTTCTGTTTGTTTGTTTTTGAGACAGGGTTTCTCTGTGTAGCCTTTGTCATCCTGGACTCTCTTTGTAGACCGGGCTGGACTCAACCTCTTTGGTATCATTTATAATCCTACCTAATTTCACATATGAATCAATTACTACCATCTAGTTAACTCTTAAAATTTCTCTTTCTCCTGTTTTGTTTTGTTTCTAACTGTGGTTTCAACAGTTCCTTTTGTTTCACCTGTTCTTCCCTTTTTTACTTTCCCACTTCTCAGCTTCCCTTCTCCAGTGTACCCTCTACTTCCGCCTTCAACACCTTTCCCCCTGTTCTTCCATTTTACTTCTTTCCATATTTTATCTCTCCTTGTGCTACTTTTTAAAGATTTATTTTATTTCCACTATATGTTTGTTTGTGTAGGAGTAATGTGACCATGAGTTCAGGGGCCTACAGCATCACAAAGAGGTCGTCAGTTTCCAGAAATTGAAGTTAACGGTTTTGAGACTCCTGAGGTATGCACTAGTAATTAAACCTGCCCTCTACGAGAAAAGTTCATGTGACTACTGAGCCATCTCTCCAACACCATTCTTAATTATCTTTATTTTTGTCTTTGTTAATTTCCAAATGTAAAGAGTTCACCATGGGCTTTGTTTTGTCCATTCTGAGTTATTGCTCTTTGAGATTAGACTCATTCCTTTACCAGAAGTCTCTCTCTCTCTCTCTCTCTCTCTCTCTCTCTCTCTCTCTCTCTCTCTCTCTCTCTCTCTCTCTGTGTGTGTGTGTGTGTGTGTGTGTGTGTGTGTGTGTGTGTGTGTGTGTGTGTGTGTGTGTGTGTTTGGTATAGAATGAGAGAGAGAGAAGGAGAAATGGGGGAGAGAGAAGAAGAGAGGTAGAAACAAAGCAAGAAAACAGGCAATCAAACTTTCTCTTGGTTACCAAAAAGATAAAGTTGGTAACTGACTGTCTTAAATTTTTAAAAGTATATTAATAGTGTGTTTTAAAAATGAAACTTGATGTCTATATGCCTATATCAAATTGTCTTACTGTTAGTTAAAAGTCAATTTTAGTGGAGTACATCTGTTTGAAAATAAACACGAATTCTGAAATAGTTGGAAAATTGTCTTAAATGCATTTTTGTTCCCAAAAGAAATTTGATTAGTTACAGAATTTCAGTAAACATAACATTTTAGAAGAGGAGATAAATATACACAAATTCACAACAGCAACACCCTTTGAAATTCTATTGGCTTACATTTTTGTTTTCCACTTTTGTCAGCATTTTTACCAGCACTGAATAAATAAATGTGTATAAGCAGATGTTGAAACTGTGCATAATTCCTAATATTTAAGGAACAGATGGCTGCATAAATGTGATAATTCACTAACTATATAAAAAAAAACTAGCTTATCTGTAAGCCCATATTACTCAGCAAAAATAAATAAATAAATAAAAATTTTTATCAACATACTCCATTAGTAGCTTCTTGTTATGACACTAATGGCAACTATCTTCTTGTTTTACCTAAAGAGTGATGAGTCTGTTGGGTGGAAGATATCAAGTATCATAGCAATAATTAATACAGTAATAAACACAGAGAAACACCCTGGGGGTTATCATGAAGGATACAGTAAACACAGAGGAGGCTAGAATGATAGCATGACAGTTAAGAGCAAATGCTGCTTTTCCAGAAAATACAAGTTTGATTCCCAGAACCCACAGCAGGTGTTTACACATTTATCCCAGCTCCAAAGGATTTAACACACTTTTCTTTCCTGCACGGGTACCTGCATATATGTGACACACACAAATATAAGCACATACACAAATAAAACTAAATACTAAATTCTTTAGAATTTAACAAAACATCTATTTTCTTATGTATTATTCCTTTGTTTTCTAAACAAATTTTTGTTTCTTCCCTCACCCCCTTAACTATGCTAATAATAAACAGTATTATGCAAAAATAAATATATCTGAGCTCCCAAAAAAAAACTGAACTAGAAATGGAATGGAGTAATATTCTGCATCTGTAGCTATAATTAAGTAATATAGTCATGGTTAACTAACAATGCAAAATAATACATTTGGTTATATCAGTATTTTACTTATAAAATTTTAAAAATAAATTAATCACTAGAGTGTAACTTATTATAGTATCTCAGAATGAATTAAAATACTACTCACAGGATCCAGTGTTTTCCTGTGCCATTTTGGTGAACAGTCTATTCTTTTTCCAACTTATAGAATCACATACTTTTTGTCATTTTAATGTGTGCCTTCCAAAGAAGCGACTCAACTTTTGCTTATTAACATACTTTTTTCTAAGGCAGGTAGGCAGCATTTAATTAATATATAAATTTTATTTAGCTCACTCATTTCCCCTCAAACAATTATAAAAGCATACTCTTGAAACAAAATAATAAAATTAAAATTATAAAATGAATATAATGTTTGAGAATATACATTTCGGTGATAAAGTTGAAGAAGAGAAGTGGTTTAACCGTTAATAATTTTCATGGTACCTTATTTATACTCAAGTCTTCATGTTGATTCAGTAGATAATACATATATAATACTCATTAACTAAAAAAAGAGCAGCAGTAGTTACATAGTGAATAAACTTCCAATGAAATTTTTAGTAAGTAGTATGGTTCACATCTTATATACTTAAATAGTAATTTTTTATTTATAAAATATCTATCAATATTATCTAAATGCATTTAATAAACTGGTGGGTTATAGAATATTAGAATATTTATATTTAACGTATTAACTTTTTATGTTAAAGTTTGAATATATTGTCTTCTAGACTCACATGCTTTAATACTTCACCCTAAGCTAGTCATTTGGAAGGATGTTGAAGATCTGGATTTTCTGTGGCTTAGCAGATGTGAGTGAGGGGTTGGTGCCTTGAAGTCTGTGTTTGCATCTGGAGCCCTCCACTTCCTCACCCACAAAGATATGAACAAACCAAATGCTTGGCCAAAACCACTTAAAGGAGGAAGGGCTCTTTTGCTCCACAATTTAGAGGATGTTAGCACTCTACAAATGTGGGGAAGCAGGGCAGAACTTCTCAGGTCACTACAAATATGTGAGGCTATTCATGTTATCTCAGACCGGGAAGCAGAAAGAGACCAAAAGCCCAGGCTGAGTGTACATAACCTTCAAAGGTTTGCTCTAGTGAAACACTTCCACACAGTGGGACCCCACTTCTCTTGTTCCACAGCATCCCAACAATGGATGCTGCACATCCAACCATGGAACCAATGGAACAAATACTCAACATATCCCCAACACAGTGGAGCCATTTAAGATCCAAATGTTTGTGGCTGTAAATGTTGTTTTTATTTCCTCAGATGAAGGGGATGAAATAAAGTACATTAACCAGGCCTTTCTTAATTTTATTCACCTGATTTATTCACCTATCATATTGGAGGCTTACTGTTGAATGATTTCACCCTTTCTAGGTATTTCTGAATCGTAGAATTTGGCCGTTCTGACTCAAATCCTCTTCAAGCTGACTGACTCACATTGGTTTCTCTCTACTTCTAACTTATTTGCTCTGGTTAACCACAAGATAACTCTAGAAATCTATACTAATCTTCTATCTCCTACTCATCTACGGCCAATTCTTTACTCACCTGTGTCTACATTGTTCTCTCTGCAATCTGTCCCTGTAAAATCTTCCCAGTTAAAAAAAAAAAAATGCCTCTAGAGTCCATGAACTGAACCGGCAATACCAGGATTATCATGAACTCAACTCTGCTGTGCTTCCTCTAAACTGACACCAAGGCTCTCTCAACTGACTGAACTGAACTCCACTGTACTGTCTTCTTGATTGAACTCTCTACTGTACTCAACTCTACTCCTTTTATACTATACCCCATTCTACAAAGGTGACACTTAGCAGATATCAGAATAATAATCTACCTCACAAAACATAGCCACCACACACTCCTAATAACCAAGGTGTGAAACAGATATAAAGGAACAACGACAAAAAGACCCAATGAATATAAGAATGATATCAGAATCTATACTTACAGTCACCCAAACTGCGATGCCTAGACTCCAGCATAAAAATACAATCAATGACAGACAGAAACATATGCCTCTAAAAGAGACAAGTACTCACACCAAAGTAGACCCTGAAAATTATGTCATATCTGAAGGACAGGATAATCTTAAAATAGATTTCATGAATATGATAGTGGCTCTTATAGAGGAAATGAATAAATCTCTTAAAGAATTCTTTGAAAATAGAAATTTAAAAATTGACAATGGAAATCTATGAATAAAATTGTTCAAAACCTGAAAGTAGAAAAGATATTCAATAAAGAAATCCAAAACTGAGGGAAGTCTTGAAATGAAAAAAAATATTTAAAGCTCAAATAAGAAACGGAGAAGTGAGCCT
Source organism: Acomys russatus (assembly GCF_903995435.1). Taxonomy (NCBI): domain Eukaryota; kingdom Metazoa; phylum Chordata; class Mammalia; order Rodentia; family Muridae; genus Acomys; species Acomys russatus. Next base: position 33,756,802 of record NC_067153.1, read on the forward strand.
TACCAATATAATAAAACGATACTCCATCCCTCAGCTCATTAACATCAGTGAAGCTCTAGCCCTACTTTCACTGGGGTATAGGCCCCAAATGGATAAAGATGTCGGAGTAAGACTGGAGAAAATGAGGTAAATCATAGAGAACCAGCACCAATGTTTTAAAAGACTCTGAAGTATATGATGAGCACATAAAGAAAGTTGTTCTATAGAGAAGATAGGGGCCTGGCATGGTGGTGCATGACATCAATCCCAGCACTCAGGAAGGCAGAGGCAGGTGGATCACTATGAGTTCGAGGCCAGTCTGGTCTAAAGAGTGAGTCTAGGACAGCCAAGGCTACACAGAGAAACTACGTCTTGAACAACCTCCCCCTTAAAAAATAGAAAGAAAGGCTAAGTATTGAAAAAGTATTGAAGACACAACAGAAGAAAAGAACACCCAACTCAAAGAGCTGGAGTCTTCAAACAAAAATGTTAAATCTAAAAGTATCCTGGAATAAAATAGTTACCATATTAGACACACTAAGAAAAGATCAAATGTAGGAATAATAGAAAGGGTAGAAGGACAAAGAACAAAGAAGAAACCCAGGTCAGAAGTACAGAAAATATTTTCAAAAGAATCATAGAAAAAATTTCCCTAACTTTCTGAAGGAAATGTCCACCAAGGTACAAGAAGCTTAGAGAACACCAAATCAGAAAAGAAAGTCCCGTGGCCCATTATAATCAAACTGATAAATGGACAGAGCAGAGAAAGAATATTAAAAAATGAAAGGAAAAAATACCAAGTACTAAATAAAGCCAAAAACTAAACAAAATTTATTGGAGATACAGATAATATAAACAAAATAATAATATTAGATATTTATAGTTCATTTTACTCAAACAGAAAAGAATATATGTTCTGCTTAGCACCTCATGAAACTTAGCCACATATTTAAATACAAGCAAGTCTAAACAGATGAAAGAAAATTGAAATAATACTCTACATCCTGTCTGACCACAAGAGATTAAAGCTGGATATCAACAACAGATAAAAAAGAAAGCTTACATTATCATGTCCGTTGGACAGCTCTGCACTGAACGGGAAATGAGTCAAGAAGGAATGGAGAAATACATTAAAGACCTTCTAGAAATGAATAAAAATGAGTAATCAAAATAAAGAAACTTATGAAACACAATGAAGGTTGTCCTAAGACAAATTCCTAGTACTAAGTGCCTACATAAAAAGCAACAACAAACAAACAAAAGAAAACAAAACTAAGGTACTCTTTCTTCCAAGCTCCATCACCAGCATTCCTAGGGAGGCCTGCAGGGTCACAGATACACCCATCTTAGAACCCTCTTCACCAACTCCATGCCCACTTTATCATTTCAGTGGCACAGCCAAGACATGTGAGCAGCAACCTATTCCCTGAGCCCCATTGTTAGCCCCAAGGCTCTGTCTGCTTCCCAAGAAGTCCTGCCAGCATCAGGAGTATGCATCCAATACGTGGGGCAAAGAGATAGTTAAAGACCAGCAGAAGAATACAACCAACAAGAGCCACGGCAATATCTCACCACCAGAGCCCAGAGATCCCACTACAACAAGCCCTGAATGCCCTAACAGAGTGGAAACATGAAAAGATGACCTTCTCTCCAACCTTATAAAGACGATAGAAGACTTTAAAGAGGAAATGAATAAATTCTCTAAAGAAATACAGGAAAATTACAAACAGTTGAAGGAAATGAATAAAACTGTCAAAACGCTAAAATAGAAATAGAAGCAACAAAGAAAACACAAACTGAGGGAATCCTAAAGATGGAAAATCAAGGTAAAGGAATAGTAGTTACATATGCAAACATCACCAACAGCATACAAGAGATGAAAGAGATAATCTCAGGCAAGAAGATACAATTGAAGAACTCTATACATCTGTCAAATAAAACATTACATCTAAAAAGTTCAAGACACAAAACATTCAAGTAACCTGGGACACTATGAAAAGACCAAACTTAAGAATAATAAGGATAGAAGAAAAAGAAGACTATCAGATCCAAGGTCCAGAACATACTTTTAACTAAATCATAAAGGAAAACTTCCCCAACCTAAAGAAAGAGATGCTTCCTGGTGGTACATGCCTTTAATCACAGCACTCAGGAGACAGAGGCAGGTGGATAGCCATGAGTTAAAGGCCAGCCTGGTCTACAAAGTGAGTTCAGGACAGCCAATACTACACAAAGAAACCTTGTCTTGAAAAACCAAAACAAAAAAACAAAAAACAAAAAACAGAAACAAAACAAAAACAAAACAAAAAAACAGGAAGCTTACAGAACACTAATTAGATTGGAACAGAAAAGTAAATAATCCTTTTTACCACAAATAAAACAATAAATGTACAGAACAAAAAATAAAAAATAAAATAATGTTAAAAGCAGCAAGGTAAAAAGGTCAATAATGTATAAAGGCAGAACTAGTGGAAGTACACCCAACTTCTCAACAAAGACTCTAAAAGCAAGAAGGGCCTGGACAGATATATTGCAGAATCCTAAGAGACCACAGATGTCATCCCAGACTACTCTACCTAACAAAACATCTAATCACCACAGGTAGAGAAAACAAGATATTACACACACACACACACACACACACACACACACACACACACACACCAAATTCAGACAATAGCCATCTACAAACCCAGAAACCCAGTGATGCAGAATACCAAAGGAAAACTCCAACTCAAGGAGGCTAACTACACCCAAGAAAAAACAAGAAATAAATACCACCACACCAGCAAAAACAAAAGAATGGAAACACATATACATATCCAAATAGACACACACATAATACTACCACCAAAATTAAAGTACAAGGAATCAACCATCATTGGTCATTAATATCTCTCAACATCAGTGGACTCAGTTCCTCAATGAAAAGTCACAGGCTAAAATAATGGATGCAAAATCAGGATCCATCATTCTCTTGCAAACACACCCAAGAGGAGCAGATGGCAGGAAATAATCAAACTCAGGGTTGAATTCAATAAACTAGAAACAAAAAGAACAGTACAAAATATCAACCAAACCAAGAGCTACAGACAAACCTCTATCTAATCTTACTAAAAGACAGAGAGACATTATCCAAATTAAGAAAATCAGAAACGGAAAGGTGGGGATAACAACAGACACTGAGGAAATCCAAAGAATCATTAGGTCTTATCTCAAAAACTTGTACTCCACAAAAATCGGAAACTTTAGAGGAAATGGATGATTTTTTTTTTATAGACACCACTTACCAAGTTTAAATCAAGACCAGGTAAACAATTTAATGAGATCTACAACTCTTAATGAAATAGATGCAATATAAAGTAAACCTCCCCCCAAAAAAACCCTGAAGCCAGATGGTTTTATCAAAGAACTCTATGATACCTTCAAAAGAGATATTACAAATACTCCTCAAACTATTCCACAAAAATAGAACAGAAAGGACAGTACCAAACTCATTCTAAGAGGCCACAGTCAGCTTGATAGTTAAACTAAACAAAGACTCAACCAAAACCATCATTTCAGGCCAATCTCCCTTATGAGCCCTGACGCACAAAATATTCAATACAAAACTCTCAGACAGAATCATCATTTGCAAGACTAGTACCAAGTTACTAGAAAGCTATAGCAATAAACACAGCATGATATTGGCCCCAAAACAGACTTGTTGATAAGAGGAATTGAATTGAGACCTAGACATAAATACACACATCTTTGGACACTGATAATTGATTTTTTTTTTTAATAAAGACCAGAAATACATACTGGAGAAAAGACAGAATCTTCAACAATCGATGCTAGTCCAGCTAGATGGCTGCAAGAAGAAGAACCCAAACAGACCCATACCTATGAGCTAGAACAATCTCTACTGCAAACGGATCAAAGATCTCAACATAAAACCAGATACACTACACCTGACAGAAGAGAAGGTGGGGAATAGCTAGAACTCATTGGCACAGTTTGTGGGCTCAGGCACTAAGGTCACACAAGCAGGTGACCAGGATGAGACCTGATAGGCTGTGATCATATGGTGGGAGAGGATGTCCCCTTCTGTCACAGGCCAAGAGGAGGAGAATAGGGTGAACGAGGGAGGGTGGGGAATGGGCAATGGGAAGATACAAGTGAGGGGATAACAATTGAGATAAAATCTGAATAAATTACCTAAATAACTAAATAAATAAATGGGTTCATGAAGCTGGAGTGCTTTTGAATAGTGAAGGGCACCATGTAAGTTTTATGAGTCTGTATTAAGTACTGGATAAATTATTTTCTTTATCCAGATAAATACTGTCCACACTGAGGATTAATAAAAACAGATCTTTCCTCTCTTGCAGAAAACCCTGAGGCAGGATACACAAAGATTATTCCTTGGAAAGAGGTATAAAGGAAGATCCAACCCTATACAGCTTTCCCCTATACTAAGTATCCAGACTTATTTTTCCAGCAACTGCTGAGTTGTGGAGTGAGAAACGAGGAGAATCAAAAACACCTCAAAGGTCTTAAAAGCACTAAGCCTTTATAAAGATTAAGGTTAATCCTCATAAAGATTAAATTTATCTATTCCTACAAGGATTAAATTATTTCTTATGACTAAATGCTTCTTAATTGCTGTAAGCCTACAGTTAAATTTCTAGAATTCTGTAGAAGTTGATTTCACATTCAATAATTTTTATAGAAAGGAAAAATGGGTGTGTGTGTCTAGACGTATGCATATATGTCTGTGTGCATGTGTATCTGTATGTATGTGTGTGTGTGTGTGTGCATGTTATTGAGCACTTACAAAAACTCTAGTAGTTCTGCAATTTAACTCATTTAAATAAAATTTCCAGCATATTGGCTCTATTGAATTACATCTCCTTTTCTGTAGAAAACTTTTCTCCTCAAATATTAGCTTCATATTCATTATTTTATGTATATAAATTTTTAATTTTCTTTGAAACTTATATATTATAGTCTTGTGTTCTTAACTTTTTATTTTGTATCAAGCATGAGGAACTTATATTTATTTCAATTGATATGGCAATCATGGTTACTGTATTTTTCAGAGCATTTGCATTTATAATACTAATTTAGAAAATTCAGGTTGCCTATCAATTTTGGATAGGCCTCGGTGCTTCATGGCTTTTGAAGACAGAACATAATAAAAGTAAACTATAAATTCCTCAAAGAAAAATTAAAATTAAAAATAATTAAATTAATAAATAGAAATTTAATTCCTTCTACAATTTTACTGATTTCTCTTCTGCTGTTCTTTTTAAATGCTTATCAGTTGCATTCTGTCACTATTCCTTTAACATTTTTACTAGCTACTGTATGTTTTATCTTTTACACAATAGCTTTATTATTTTTTAAATATGTTTTGATTGATTTGTAGTTCTATTGCTAGTTATACATACACATAAATGTACATAAATGCAATGTGAAGAGTCTGCTTTTGTAAAATATGTGCATATGGTTTCAAGTCTTATTACTATACATTTGATAACCCATAATGTGTTTCTCCCTGGTAAAGACTAGTTCTTCATCTCCCAGCAGTCATTAGTTATTGTAGTACAATAGTGTGAATACAAGTCATTATTGCTATCACTTCTTCCAGTTCTGTTACAATTAAAAGATATAAAAATAATACTTATTTCACAATATATCATTCCTACTGGTATTAATTCTCTATGGTTTTAAACTACACACATTCGACTTACTGTTTTATTATATCAATTGTGATAATACCTATAAGTTTTGGCTTGGCGATCAATTGTTATGCTACTAAACAATGTCCTCGTTCTCTTTATACTTTTGTTTTCTTGACATTTATCTTTAATCCATTTAACATTTCCAACGATTTAAATTGTTCATTTTAGTATAGTTCTCACTTTCTCTCATCAGTATATGTCTTTGAATATCATATACATCATGTAATATATATATGCTGATTATATATATCAGTAGAAGGTCTCTGTGGATTTTTATTTGCAATTGTCTAATCCACTATTTTTGTCCATAAAGAAGTCACAGCCAAGGTCTTGAAGCAATCTATCTTCAGTGCAAATGGACAGAAATAAAAAAAGCCAGAGAGAGAGAGAGAGATACAGACAGACAAAGACTGAGAGAGAGAAAGAGAGAGAGAGAGAGAGAGAGAGAGAGAGAGAGAGAGAGAGAGAGAGAGAGAGAGAGAGAGAGAGAAAGAGAAAATGCTTAAATTGTATCCATAATTTTATGTTTTGATGATGGTGGTGATAACATATCCTCACTGCTTCAATGAGCACAACACGAAAGAGTAAGCTCAGTGTCTACGAAGACTTGTTGCTCAAAAAGTACCCACATTATAGTGCATAACTATCTGTCCCAGGGATCAAGGGCAAACCTTTGATCTCTTTGGGTACCTGATACACACATGGCATGGAACAAACACAAAGATAAAGGTAAAATATTTTTACAAGTAAAATAATAAATTAAATAAATCTAAAACTTTCTCAAAACCACAAGCAGAAGATCACCTACTTAATGCTTAGTTATCCTAGGTTATTGGTAATTTTTAATTAAATTCTAATTGTAATTTCATACTATGGGAAAATTCCTGTGATATTTTTTAGTTCTGTGAAAATACTTTGTAACTTCAAAACTTTATACAGCAGGTGTAGTACTGCACATCTTGAATCCCAGTATTGGAGAAGGAAAAAGCCAGTGGATCTCTAGAGTTCAAAGCCGGTCTGGTCTTCACAGCATTTTCTAGGCCAGACAATTCTACATTGTGAGATTATGTCTCAAACTAACCAACAAAAATTATGTGATAAATATAAATAATAAATATAAATTAATTACTAGTTATAGATTATGTTTTTCCTCCCTATTTGAAGTATGTTACTGGGAAGTGTTAGTGATGGAAATGAGGGAATGTGATGGTGGCAGGATTAGAAACGTCATGATTATTTAGTACTCGGCTGGCTTTGCATCACAATTTCCCATGAACACACTTACGCAGGTCTCTAAGTGGGCAGATTACCCAGTAGGGAGAGTTCTGTGATGAAGCCCAAGTGAATTACATGTCTGCTTCTCTCCTTCTGCCCACACTCTTGGTTAGCGTTTAATCTATATTTAATGAATTCAACTGTCCTTCCAATATGTGATGTTCAAAGCCTCTGCACTGAATCCCATTAGTAATAAACAAAACGAGGTTACTACTCAGGGGACATTTGGGAGTACAAAATTCTGCCTTGATTTACCTTGATTTTCTGAACTAAATAACTCATATTCATTATGAATTTAAGTCTGTTTATGACAGGGAGTGTATGCAATGAAATTTGTTTTATTTTACAATTGGAGAGGGGATTTCTCGTAGGTCATATAATTCTGATGGCAACATTAGAAGCAATTTTTCTCCAGTCCTGCAATCTTACTATGTGGACTTTATGTGTCATGGGTTTACTGTTAAAATATGTTTTAAGAAAACAAAAGTAGTGCACCTTTACAGTTCATTAAAGCAGTAATGTCATAGAAGCAAAATGTCAATATGTGGCAAATATTAACTGAATGCTCTGGGTTGTTTCATTACACATTAATAAAATGATCCTCTTGTGGACCTTGGCTATGCAGTAGATGGGAAATCGATTAAATTTAATTTTCTGTTAATTTGTAAACTATCACAAATTGACATATTTAATATAAACATACGGAGTTACAGAGGTACCGAAGTTCCAACCTAATAAAGATTAACATTAATTTTATCAAAATAATTCTAATTGCACTTGAAAAGCATATCATTTTCTAATTTTATGTTCAAAAGATGTGCAGGAGCTGTGCATGGTGACACATGCCTTTTCTTCCAGAACTCAAGGGGCAGAGACATGTGGTTATTTTTTAGTTTGAGGCCAACCTGGTCTACAAATTGAGTACAGGACATCCAGTGCTACTACACATAGAGACCATGTCTCAAGAAACCAGTAAATAATAAATAAGTAAATAAATAAATAAAACAATAAAAATAAAATTAAAAATATAATTGTGCAGGGATAAAGATAGAGCAAGGATTGAGGGGATGTGCTGTCCCAACCTGAGATCTACCTCAGGGAAGAGGGCCAACCCCTGACACTCTACTATGTTTGCTGATGGGAGCCTATCATGGCTGTTTTCTGATAAGCTACACACTCAGCAGTAGATAAAAACAGATGCTGAGACCCACCACCAAACATTAGGCAGGGCTCAGGGAGTCCTGTGGACGAATTGGAGGAAGGAAAGAAGGACACAGAGGAAACAGGTGCTCCACAAGAAGACCAACAGTGGCAACTAACCTGAGCTGGGGTGGAACAGGGGGGCTTGCAGAGAATGAAGCACCAATCAAAGACCATGCATGGACCTTGTAGGTCCACCTAGGCTGCCTACATATATGCACCCAGTGGTCAACTTGGTCTCCATATGGGCCCCCTACAAGGGGGGAAACAGGGCCTGTTTCTGACATGATTTTTGTTGCATGTTTTTCTATCACTTCCTCCTGGTGGGGCTGCCTTGCCAGCACATTGTGAAAGAGGCAACGCTCAGTCCTGATGTGGGTGGATGTACTGGAGTGGGATATTAGGGGCGTTACTTTTTCTGAGGGGCAGGAGAGGTGGGATACTGGGAACAGGAAGGGAGGGTGTCTGGTAGGAAAGGATGGAGGGAACTACAAGTGTGATATAAAGTGAATATCTAACTCAATAATGTATATGTACAATAAATATGTGCATATATAGTGTACAAAATGAGTTAATAACAATATATAAATATATAGTTTATATGGAAGTAGGATACATGGAATGCCCATACCCCCATAAACACTCCTAGAAGATTTAACAAAAATCCCAGTGCCAGAAAAGGAAAACCTTCTTTCAAACAATTAGTCAGGGGAGACAAAATGGCTCTCAAAACAATACACCCTGCGCGCTGCCCCCAAATATAGAAGATAAAACTCTAGTGAGAAGGGTGTCATACACTTTAGACACAGGCAGAATTGACATGGTAGCCTCCTCTCTGAGAACTAGCACTCATAATACCAGAGAATAGTGCACAAGCTACAGAAGGAGAATAGCAGTTAATGGCTGTAAGCACTGTGAAGCCTATGAACCACAGCAATATCCAACATGATACAATATCCTCAATGATCCAATTCCAGGGCTGATATTTTGGGAGCAACTAATAGTTGTCAAATAGTTTGCAAGGCTTGCTCACTAAGAGGGAATTCATGCCTTGTGATGCGACCTAGCCAACTACCTGTGTCTGGAGTGGCCATGCATGATAGAGAAGAACTTACCAGTGCTGTTGTCCTCAATCAAATTAGTTTTTAACTGTATTCTGCACATTTACCTGAGGACCAAGATATAGGAGCAGCCTTCATCTATGATTAAATAAGATGTTGTTTTTATTTTTTATTTTTTCAGAAGAATAAGGTTATAGCAGAGATCTTCAACTGGTCAAAATACAGAGAAAAGGTTAACATGGGAGTTTCAGCCCTAATTTGTATACCCTACATAAGGCAGCAATAAATGTGCAGAAGTAGACAGAGGAAATGAGACAAGGCCCAATTACCAGATGAGCAGCTACTGAAAGACAGAGAACCAGCTTGTCCATTCTCAAATGGTCAGTTCCTAAGTACATGTACACAAATGCAACGTGAACTGGGCTCCTGGGTGCTGCCCATGGCTGAGCTCTCACAGAGCAACAGTGACTGCAGAGGAATGGTGGTTGAAGAGGCAGAACTAGGAAACCAACAGCATTCTAGAAAAAGCTAGGTAGTGGAGTTAACTGCTGAGATTAAAAATGGAGGGTGCTGGTGCCATGCTGGTGTAACCTGCTTTCCATAGCTGGGTCACTGTTGGTGAACTAATTTGTATCTGACAAACTTGAGTACAGTTCCCTAGAGATTTGGCTTATCCAGAGGTTATTTTTCTTACTTGATGGGGGCATGGTAAGAGAAAAAAAAACAAAAACAGATATTTTATGTAAATGTTAGGGAAAACATGTTCTGATTTCTTAAATAGACTGAGCAGAAATATTTCTGAATTAAATGGGAAATGTGCCTTTTGTCGACTAAATAAATGCTTGAGCCTTTTCTAGATTCATTGCCTTCTGCCCCAGTTATTCTTAGTGTCTAGTTTTGACACTAAAACAATGTGAAATCATTGTAAAATAAACAAATCTCTCAATATGGCAAGTGAGTAAATTTCTTGAATCAGTTTGGTGAGATGGAGGATAGAAGGGACAAAACGAAGAAAAGGCACAAAAGATACAGAAACACACGAAACAGGTTTCAGAAAAAAATAAGTTTTCCAGCTTGTGCGAATTAGTGAACAGTGTGAAATGGGTCACAGCCAGATAAAGGAGAATTTTCTTTTTTTTCTGTTTTTATTTTCTACATTGCTTATTAATTTATTCAGATTACATATCAATTGTTATCACATCACTTGTATCCTGTCATTCCTCCCTCCCACTCCCTTTCCCCTCCACTAGGTCTATGACCAATGGGGACCTCCTCCCACACTATATGGTCATGGGCTATCAGTTTCATCTTGATAGCCTTCTTATCCTTTCTCTGTGTGCCATCAGGCCTCCCCACCAAGGGGAAGTAGACAAATATGGGACACAAGAGTTCATGTCAGGGTCTGTACCCACTTTTGACATAACTGTGGAAAATGACCTGTCCATTGGCTAGATCAGAGTAGGGGTTCAATGTTTACAACTTGTATTGTCCTTGGTTAGTGCAATAGTTTGAGCAGAGCCCCCTGGGCCCCGATCCACCCATCACAATGTTCTCCTTGTAGGTTTAGAGGATTCTGGGTTCTTCTATTTGCCCATATCCTGTATTTCTCTTACCTAGAGTCTCAGTAGGATGTCCTCACATCTATCCCAATCTCTTGGTAAATAAAGACTTTCATGGAACATGCCTTTTGGGATAGTATCCAATTATATTTGAGCATATTTACCAAAAGTGACTTGTAAAGGAAATCATTTATTTCATCTCACAGATTATAGTTAATCATCCAAAGAATCAAGGCAGGAACTCAAGCCAGAAACTCAAAGCTGTAACTCTGAAAGAACAATGTTGTGGTTTAAATGAGAATGTCTCAAAAGGCTCTGATATTTACACAAATGATCCACAGTTAATCATACTGTTTAGGAATATTTAAAATGTATGGTCATGTAGGAGAGAGTATAGCATAAAATACTGGAGATAAGTTTTGAGAATTTAAGATTTGCTGCACTTCCGGGCTGTTGTCCATTTTCTTAATTTGTTTTCTACCATGCCATCTGACTCTTATATTCTCTGTGCCTCCTCTTCCCTGGTTCCCTGAGATCAGAGGGAAGGAATTTGATAGAAACACCTCATTTAGGCCTGAATATTTCAAGGCATCTTACTCTCAGCATAATGTCAGGCTAGAAATATCTGTATTTGTTCCCATCTGCTCCAGAAAAAAATATTCTCTGATAATGGCTGAGCAGACCACACATTTATGATTATAGCAGAAAATCATTAGGAGCCATTTTATCACTGCATTTTTGTATTTTTGTTTATTTTAGATCAGCAGTTTTCCTAGGCCCCTGGGCTATCTGATCTATGGATTTTTGTCAGTCAATCAGTGTCAGGTTAAGGTTCCATCACCTTGAGTGAACCTTAAGTCAATTTAGTTATTCACTGGTTACTATCAAAAGGCTAGTGTGCCACTGTTTTCCTGACATATCTTGCAGGCAAGACGCCACTATAGGTCAAAGAATTTATCCGTGGCTTACTGTTTATATTTTTCCTTTGGTAGCATGCAGAAAACCTTTCTGTACCAAAGACTCTAACATGAAGAAATGAAAGCTCTGTAGGTATCAAGTATCAGCTCAGCTTCTTTAGGTTCAATGAATTGTGTAGGCGTTGTCTTTAGTAATGAGAATTTGCTGTCAGTTTGTGGAGAGAATACTATTGTCTTGATATAAACTGGCTTGTTTGGGGAATTCTTTTTTTTTATTATTAATTTATTCTTGTTATATCTCAATGTTTATCCCATCCTTGTGTCCTCCCATTCTTTCCTCCCTCCCATTTCCCCCTTATTCCCCTCCCCTATGACTGTTCCTGAGGGGGATTACCTCCCCCTGTATATGCTCATAGGGTATCAAGTCTCTTCTCGGTAACCTGCTGTCCTTCCTCTGAGTGCCACCAGGTCTCCCCCTCCAGAGGACATGGTCAAATGTAAGGCACCAGAGTACATGTGAAAGTCATACCCCACTCTCCACTCCACTGTGGGGAATGTTCTGCCCATTGGTTAGATCTGGGTAGGGGTTTAAAGTTTACTGCCTGTATTGTCCTTGTTTGGGGATTTCTATGAGACCTCTTTTGGCCAACAACTCAATTAGATGTAATTCCATGCTCTACGGGGATTTTCTTAACTAGTGACTGGTGTGGGAAGGCCCAGTCTATTACTTGTGGTGCCTCCCCTAGGCTGGTGGTTCTGACTTTTATAAAACAGCAATTTAAGCAAGATGGGTGGAACAAGCCTGTAAGCAGCCTTACTCCAGGGCTCATACTCCATGTCCTGCCTCCAGTTCCTGCACTGGTATCCCTCAGTGATGTCCTGTAATGAGAAAGTGGAATGGAAGTAAATCCCTCCCTCTCCAACTTGCTTATGGAGATAGTGTTTTATCACAGCAATAGAAAACTTGATTAAGACATCCTTGTATGGAAAAAGAATGTCTGCAAAACAAGCTGCAAAGCTTCAGTTTTGGACCAAAAAGAATTAAACACTCCAGCTAATATTATTTCACCAATATAATTTATTTGAAATGTCTAAACTAGTTAAAGTTCAAGTGTGAATAGGTAGAACTTTAAATGAGTCAGTTTGTATGAAATGTTTTGCATAATCACAGATTAGACAGGAAAATTCAGAAAGGAAACATTCTGATAAAACAATTTACTATAAACTGCACCCCGTGATATTATAGGATTTATCATTGTTTCTTTTATATAATATAAATTTAATTAAGGGCAGCTACTTTGATGTTTTTCCTGTTAAACTTTATTTATACCTCTTTAATCTTCTTATTTTAATGTTTCACAGCAGTTTTATTTATTAAAATTAAAAGGGTATTATTTTTAAAAGGAATTTTTGTTTTTCTTAAAAGTAACAGAAAAGAACAAAACAAATAATGAAAAATATTACAAGATTATGGCTTCTTCTTTGAGGTTAAAGTCACAGCTATTCAGCAGCTCTTATTTGTTAGAAAAAGAAACCTAAATCCTAAAAATAAGGATTTTTTTCAGAAATTCCTTAGTTCAATATATGACACTATAGGAACGTCAGTGCAATTCTATGTTCTGACAGATCACATAGAATTTTCAGTTTAGTATGTTGCTGTTTATAATCAGTTGAGTTAATTCTGGCATGTCCCAAATGTGTTGTATAAACATAGTTCCTAGTTTAGTCCTGTCACACACACAAATAAATTGTTATAGCAATTCTTTATGACAGACATTGAATGCTTAACATAGAATTTTTTTATCTCTACACAATTCTGTTTTTCCCAGGTGAAAATAAATACATTGATCAAACATTTTTTCAAATGATTTTTTTTCTCAGCACCCAAAAGAATTCATAATGCAGCTGCATATCTATAACTGAGCGTCAGTTGGATAGGCAAAGAATTAAGTACTAAGCTGAGGGAATATTTTAAGACAGAAGACTTTCATTATGTGCTCTCTAGATTTAGACTCATACAAGTCTTTCTTCTGTTTTGTAATTTGGTCTCTCTCTCTTACACACACACACACACACACACACACGCGCGCTCGCGTGCGCACGGAGTAAAAAATAAACATCCTAAGCATTTTTTTTAATTAATTTATTCTTGTTACATCTCAATGTTTATCCCATCCCTTGTATCCTCCCATTCCTCCCCCCCCCCCATTTTCCCATTATTCCCCTCCCCTATGACTGTTCCTGAGGGGGATTACGTCCCCCTATATATTCTCATAGGGTATCAAGTCTCTTCTTGGCTACTTGCTGTCCTTCCTCTGAGTGCCACCAGGTCTCCCCCTCCAGGGGACATGGTCAAATGTGAGGCACCAGAGTACATGAGAAAGTCATATCCCACTCTCCACTCAACTGTGGAGAATGTTCTGACCATTGGCTAGATCTGGGAAGGGGTTTAAAGTTTACCTCCTGTATTGTCCTTGGCTGGTGCCTTAGTTTGAGCGGGACCCCTGGGCCCAAATCTGCCTATCATATTGTTCTACTTGTAGATTTCTAGGACCTTCTGGATCCTTTTATTTTGCTGTTCTCCCATGCGTCTCTCATTTAGAGTCCCAATAGGATGCCTTCCCCTCTGTCCCAGTTTCCTGGTAAGTGAAGGATTTTGTGGGACATGCCCCTTGGGCTAGTATGCAGATATAAGTGAGTATATACCATTTGATTCTTTCTGCTTCTGGGTTAACTCACTCATTATGATCATTTCTAGCTATATCCATTTATCCACAAATTTCGGGAATTCCTTGTTTTTAATAGCTGAGTAGTATTCCATAGTGTATATGTACCACAGTTTCTTTATCCACTCTTCTACTGAGAGCAACCTCCTTAGTCATCAGGGAAATGCAAATCAAAACAACTCTGAGATTCCATCTTACACCCATCAGAATGGCTAAGATTAAAAATTCAAGCGACACCACATGCTGGCGAGGATGTGGGGAGAGAGGAACACTCCTTCATTGCTGGTGGGAATGCAAACTAGTACAGCTACTTTGGAAATCTATCTGGTGCTATCTCAGAAAAATGGGAATAGGGCTTCCTCAAGACCCAGCTATTCCACTCCTTGGAATATACCCAGAAGATGCTCCAGCACACAACAAGAAAATTTGCTCAACCATGTTCATAGCAGCCTTATTCATAATAGCCAGAACATGGAAACAGCCTAAGTGTCCATCCTAAGCATTTTAATGAAGCCCATGCTCTTGGACGTTGTTACCATAAGCCCAGTAGAAAACTGTAATAATTGATTAAATTATAAATCAACTCATATAATGAATTTTCAATCATCTGAGACAAATATAAAGTGTCCTATAAATCTAAAGCAATTATTGTGGGCCTATTTTCAATTATTAAATGAGTTATATTCTCTTACTTTCATTTAAAATGTAATTTTTTTCTCACATACTATATCCTGGTTACTGTTTCTCCTCCTTCCAGTCCACCCCGATCCTTCCCATTACCCCATCTTGATCTACCTCATTCTGTCACTCATTAGAAAAAAACAGGCATCTATGGTCTAATAAACATTTGTAGATGTCTCTCTTCTGCTCATACAAAGAGCAGAGATGCAGCCTTAATTGTTCTGTGCATCCCACACACCTCATACATTTATAACTTTAGGACTGTATAACGTTGTGAGAAATTATATGTTTTCAGAACAAAAGAACTGGACGCTGATGCTGGATCAGACCTGACAGGATTCACTCCTCTCAGCATGCTGGACACTGACATCCTGTATTCTTCATGTTCCAGCACTAAACGCTTCAGTTGCTCTTACTTATCAGAACAGGACAGCTCCCAGGACAGCTTTGAAGTAAGCTTCTGATATCAACTGGTCCAGCATTTGTGACTGTCCCACACATGACTCCTTTTAAGGCTGAAATTGCACAACATTTAGAAACTAGGCCACAAAGGCTATTCCTGCCTTATTTAACTATTTCCCCAATTTTATTGGGGCCCCTATAAAGGTATTATTTACCCCAAATCAGCCTGAAGAAACTTTAAGAGGATGCCCCATTTCACTTACAGGGGTTTGTGTAGTTTTTTGGATGCTCTCTTAGGCTGCAGATGTTTATTTTCATTGGGAGTTGGTCACAAGTTATTATTGGTCTTATTCAGAGAGAAAGCAAGGTTGGACTCAGGAATGTCTCCCTTTTCCTTTACCTTTCTTTTGTAGATATGGAGATAGGAGTTGAAAAGAAAGAAGGGGGGATAAAGAAGTATATAGAGATGATAGGGCAAAAATAGATTGATGAATTTATTCCTCAAGATAAGGCCTTGTTACTCACAAATAAGGTTATTTTTTAACTCATTGGTATAGAATTTGGTATATTGATACAAAATAAGATTAATTTTGATATACAGAGATGGAAATCAAATTTAATATTATTCATCACACAGTATAAATGTGTATATATATATATATATATATATATGTATATATTTCTACTCTAATATGAGGTATTGAACACATACAACTCAATTATAATACCAGGTTTGCTTCCAATACTTTTAAAGTGCTATTGTGGGCTGTTTAGGATAATTAAGTAATACAAGCTAACTTTTAGTTGATCAAATCATGATCATGTCAATTAATAATCTACTTTTCTCACAAGAATATACATCTTAGGTTTAACAGATAGATACAATTCTATAGGTAGATAAGTTAAAATAGTTAGATAAAGTCTTTAAAGGCCTCAGAGATCTACCAAATAGGACATTTAAAGATTTTTTTATGGGTATATTCCAAGGAGTGGAATAGCTAGGTCTTGAGGTCTCCCTGTTCCTAGTTTTCTGAGGAAGCTCCAGATTGATTTCTAAAGTGGCTGTACAAGTTTACATTCCCACCAGCAATGAAGGAGTGTTGCCCTTTCTCCACATCCTTGCTAGCACTTGCTAGCATGTGCTGTCACTTGAGATTTTGATCTTAGCCATTCTGATGAGTGTAAGACCAAATCTTAGAATCATTTTGATTTGCATTTCTCTGATGACTAAGGATGTTGAACATTTCTTTAAGTGTTTTTCAGCCATTCAGTCTTCCTCTGTTGAGAATTCTCTGTTTAATTCTGAGCCCCATTTCTTAATTGAGGTATTTGGTTTGGTGGAGTTTAATTTCTTGAGCTCTTTATATATTTTGGTTGTTAGATCTTTGTCAGAAATAGAGTTGGGGATCTTTTCTCAGTCAGTCTCTTTGTTCTGTTGACAGTGTCTTCTACCTTACAGAAGCTTCTCCAGTGTTCATAGCAGCCTTATTTGTAATAGCCAGAACGTGAAAACAACCAAATGTCCCTCAATCAAAGAACAGATAAAGAAACTGTGGTACATTTACACTATGGAATGATACTCAGCTATTAAAAACAATGAAATCCTGAAATTTGTGGGCAAATGGATAGAACTAGAAATGATCATCCTGAATGGGTTAACCCAGACCCAGAAAGACACACATGGTATATACTCACTTATAATTGGACACTGGACCAAAAGGGATGTCCCATGAAAATCTTCACTGACCAGGAGATTGGGATAGATGTGAGGACTTACTATTGGAACTATAGGTGAGAGAAGTATGGGAGAATGTGGAAATAGAAGGATCCAGAGGGTTTTGGAAAGCTACATGAGGGACATCATGATGGGCGGATCTGGACCTAAGGGTGTCTACTCAAACTACTGTACCAACTAAGAACAACAGTAAACATTGAACCCCTATTGAGATCTAGCCAATAGACAGTACATTCTCCACAGTTGTGTGGAGAGCAGGGACTGACTCTGACATGAACTCTGGTATCCCCTTTTTCACCACTTCCCCCTTGATGGTGAGGCCTGGTGGCACTCAGAGAAAGGATAAGCAGGCTACCAGGATGAGACTTGATAGGCTGTGACCATACAGTGGGGGAAAGGTCCCCTTCTGTTGCAGACCTAGGGGAGAGGAATAGAGCGAAAGAGAGAGGGAGAGAGGAACGGGAAGATACAAGTGAGGGGATAATAATTGAGATGTAATCTGAATAAATCAAATACAATTTAAAAAGATGTTTTTTATTATTTTAAAGATTCTTTGACAAGAAGACAAGTTCAATCCTGGCAACACCCAGCCTTCTTAAAGAAGATGATGAGCATCAAAGAAACTCCTTACGGAAATGGCTTCAAATGTGGCAAACCATACAAAAGACAGCATCTAAAACAAATACTGCTGGACTAACTAGATATCTACATGTAGAAAAATGAAAATAGACCTTGGTTTATCATCCTGCTCAAAATGCAATCCAAGTGGATCAAAGACGTCAAAATAATACCAGATACACGAAATCTATTAGAAAAAAAGTATAGAAGAGCCTTTAACTCATTAGCACATGAATCTACCTCCTGAACAGATCACCAACATCTCAGACTCTACGATTAAGCTTCTGTAAGGCCAAGGACATGTCAATAGAATGAAATGACAGTCTACAGACTGAAAAAATCTTCACCAATCCTACATCTGACAAGGGGATAGTAGCCAAAATATATATTTTTAAAAAAACCCTCAAAATGTAAACACTAAAAAAAAAAAAATAATAAGCAAATTAAAAAGTGGGACACAGAATTAAGCAGAGAATTCTCAACAGTGGAATACTGAATGGTCAAGAAGCACTTAAAGAAATACTCAAAGTCCTTAGTCATCAGGGAAATGTAAATCAAAATTATTCTGAGAATTCATCCTACACCTGTCAGAATGGCTAAAATAAAGTGAGAACACATGCTGGCAAAGATGTAGAGAAACGGGAATATACTTCCATTGCTGGTGTGAGTGCAAGTGTGTATAACCACTATGGATTTCAATCTGGCACGTGTACCTCAAGACCCAGCTGGGCAATTCCTGGGAATATACCCAAAATATGCTCCAACATAGACCAAGGACATTTGCTGAATTATGTTCAGATCACCTTTATTTGTAATATTCAGAATCTGGAAACAACCTAGATGTCCCTCAACTGAAGAATGGATAACGAAACTGTTGTACATTTTCACAGTGGAATATTATTCAGCTATTAAAAAACAAAGAAATCTTGTAATTTGCAGATAAACAGATGGAACTAGAAACAATCATCCTGAATGAGGTAACTCAGACCCAGAAAGATATACACGGTATGTACTCACTTATAAGTGGGTTTTAGCACCATTACACAAGACAAATATACTACAATGCATAGACCTGAAGAGGATAAATAACAAGGCAGATCTCACCTAAAAAGGCTATAGAATACACAGAGGTAGTGGGTAAAGAAAGGGAACAACGCAGAAGATGAATCACAGAGTGATATGAGGGTGGAAATCAGACCTGGGGAGGATGTGGGCAGGGGGACAAAAGGCCTGTAGAAAAAAGAGAAACTGTGTTCTAGGGAATCTCTTTGACAAGCTGGAGATCTAAGTGAGGGTAGGCTCCAGGAGTATATGAGAGGGATTCTAGCAGAGACTCCTAGTAGCAGGTGCCATAGAGACTGAATAGAACACTCTCTAATTAGAAAAATCTTTAGTTGAGGGCAGAGAACAACAATCCATCCACAAAAACTTTGACTTAATACTCACCGTGCCTACAAGATATGCAGGGCTAAAGATAGATCAGAGTTGAAGGAATGTCCAACCAAGGCCTGGCCCAACCCAAACCCATCCCAGCTGAGAAAGCCAACGCCTGCCAGTATTCACAATACTCTATTATGCTTGCAGACAGGAACCAAGCAGAGTTGTCTTCTGAGAGGCTCCACCCAACAGCACTTTGAAACAGATGCTAAGATTCACAGCCAAGCACTGGGCAATATGTAGGGAGTCTTATGGAATTGTGGCGGGAAGGATAAAAGGACCTGAAGATGATATGAGCGCCACAAGAAAAGCAACAGAGCCAACTAAGCAGGACCCTGCTGAGACTAAAGCATCAACCAAAGACTTTCATGAACTGGACCTAGCCCCCCTACAAAGATGTAGTTGAGCTGCTCAAGCTTTTTGTAGGACCTCTAGGCATGGGAGTGGGGCCAGGCCACACAGGAAGATGTGCTCAGTCCTGCTTGACTTGATGAGCTGGGGTAGATGGGAAGTGAGAGGCTTCAATTTTCTAAGAAATAGGGAAAGGGAGAGGAGAGAAAGGGAGGCAGGGTGAAACTGGTAGGTGAGGAGGGATGGGCTACAGCCATCATGTAAATAAATAATTAATTAATTAAATTTAATAAAATATTTCTCAAAGTTATCAAGCCATGTTATTAGCTGGAGTTATAGTAACCTTCATTGCTTTACCTTAAGATTCTGACAATAACTACACATTCTTTAGCCCTTCGGAAATTATCATTCAATATAAAATACATCTGGCAAGTGAAGTATAAATGAACTCCTTTTTCTTTTCTGAATGTGTATTTTTAAAATCTTTTCAAATAAGTATTCCTAGACAGTTTCATACATGAGCACAAAGGACCTTAATCATATCTACCTGCTCTTTTATCTCTAACTCATCCCGAGACTCTTACTGTAACATCTCCTTGCCAATTTTATGTCTGTCTATCTTTTTAAAATTATTTAGTCAGATAACATCCTGATTGTTATCCCCTGACTTGTATCTTCCTGTTCCTCTCTCCCAGACTCTTTCACCCTATTCCCTTCCCCTAGACCTGTGACAGAAGGGGACCTCCTCCCGCACCATACGGTCACAGTCTATCAGGTCTCATCCAGATAGTACGCTTCCCTCTCCTCTGAGTGCCACAAGGACTCCCCACCGAGGGAAAGTGGTCAAATAGGGGGCACCCAAGTTCATGTCATTCTAAGTCCCCTTCTCCACACAACTATGGAAAAGGCACTGTCCATTGGCTAGCTGCATTACATATGTATTCACACAAATTATTTTCATTTTGCCCAACAGCGAATCTAAATAAGCTTTTACCTTATTGATGGTCTCAGTCTGTCTTATCTTGAGCATGTTTATCCAAAAGCACACACCATTATCAGAAGTGCTTCATAAGAAGTTATATTTAGACCTTCTAATCTCAAATATACCTGGGATTTGCTACCGTAGTATGACATAGCACTAGTTCTATTGTTTGGGAAAATGAGTTGGAAGACTAAATTGTACAAGATCAGCAGTGACTACATAATCCATACGACCCTGCCTCCAAAGAAATCCAATATGCTGTATTTCTGACTTTCAGCATGTTTGTAAAAATATTATTTATTAGTTATCTAATGCAACAACCTTTCAAACTAACATTTTCAGATGGTTATCAGACTTCACTCCTTTGGAATATTGGGTTGTGTTTCTCTTATATTTCTAGGGGCCTTGCTCTCTATTTCTCATTTACACTTATAACACTTATCTCTAATGGGCCTTTAAAGAGCAGTTAGTGATGGTGCTTATCATTTGTGCCTGGCCTTTAATATCTCATCTTTCCCCTTATCTATCCTATTCTCTCAGAACTCATCCACTTCCTTAAAAATACCTTTCTTTAACCAATTCAATCAACCTGAATTGTTTGGTTTTTATTCCTGTAGGGCTTCTATTTTGATCATCCAACTAAAGCATTCATCTCAAATCAATCTAGCTACTTTTTTATTTCTAAGCACAGTCTGATTCTAAGACTTAAGTATTCCTAGCACAAAATGTTCATGCTGCTTTTTACTTTGCAGTAATTTCTTTAAGATTTTTTTGTCTCCTAGTCATAATATGACATATCATTTTAATAAAGACATCACTACTTTTTAATGTAGTCTACCATTTTAACAGTAAAACATACAAGTTGAATATCATAGAAAATTAAGTTCTAGCCACACCAAATGACTCTAAACTTTTAAAGTCAATTTGATATCAAATCCTGAGTATGGATACCAATGAGGCAGAGAATATGCCACAGGAATCCATAATTATGTTTCCTTGAATAATTTCTTTTTTGAGAATAAATGTAGAATTTAATGTAGGCTTTTTCATTTAAATCTTTTTAGGATGCATGGTCCTTAGCAATTACTCGAGCCCTCTTAGCAATTCTTTCTGAGATTGAGAATGAGAAAAATCTTCAGTTGTATGTTAAAATTCCATTCTTTGCTCCCAAGCTTGCTTAAGTCCTGAGGCTTACTCATAATGAAAAGATGTTTTTTCTTTGCCTCACACCTTGCTGCCTCCTCACTAAGAACCTATTTAATACAATTTCTTTTTTTCTGGTATGTTGTGGCTATGTTCTCCAAAATAGATAAATATTATACTAAAAGTAAAAATTACATAATTTTAAAATAAAGAGAAAACATAAAAACTAGTCTAAGTCACAGCACAGATATTAGCATAATCAGGACCAAAAATCTAAAATAATCATGAATAATGTGTGACTTTGTTATTGTTCTATTGCTGTGTGAGGAGACAATATGACAAATAAAACTTACAAAGGGAAGCATTTAGTTAGGGCTTGCTTACAGTTCTTTAGGGTTAGCTCATGGCTATCATAGTGAAAGCAGATGAACAAGGAGTTGGTCCAGTAGTTGAGAGTTTTACATGCTGATTTGCAGGTGAGAGAGAGAGAGAGAGAGACAGAGAGAGAGAAAGAGAGAGAAGACTGCCTGTCATAGCTTCTGAAACCTCAAACTCACCCTCAGTGACGTACATCACCATGCCTACATCAACAAGGCCTCATCACATTGCCACATACTTAAGATTATATCACATACTAATATAATTAATACCAAGCAGAATGAATTTTGGAAAAATGCACATGAATTTGCATGGATCTAAGTACATATTCTTTACTATTTATAGGCAGCAATCATTACTTGAATGGTAGCAGTAACCAACTAAATCTTATTTTGGTGTATGAAAGACACTAGTCAGTACTTGGAGACTTTTACTTTTTGTGGTGTCACATTGACAGGATTCACTATTTACATCATATAAGTAGACTTCAAGAATGTTGCAAATTCTTCTGTCATGCATGGAACCTCCCCCCAACAGAAGCATAATTGCCCAACTTTCAAAGACAACAGTGTCAGAATTGAGAAACACTTCTTTTTACAAATCCCTAGAAGTTGTCAACTTAAATATAGTTGAGTGTTTCTGAAGATCAAAAGTCCTTGTCCTGGTACTTAAAACCGTTGAGTTAATAGAAACTCTTGACCAACAATAAGAAGTTTCCACAAAATACCAGGTTAGTACTTCTCATCACATACTGCAGAGAGATAAGAAGCTGGATTACATCAGAACCATGAGGAATAGGTATGGAAGCAATCACCTATTTTTTCTTATCTCTTCAAATTCTTAAATGCACATATTTGCCAATATGTTATATGCATACATATATGCACACACACATATACATAATACATTGTTTTAAATACCATTGTTCTATCATTGATGAAGATAAAATTTAAGAAAGCATAATTTATAAAAGTAAAACTGTAGTATGTTAAGGTAATACTCCTGAAGACAGAGTAAATAAATTTTAATCTTTAATCTGATTTCCAAACATATGCCACAGCATGATCAATCCTTTTCCCAACAAATAAATAAACAATTGCAAAAAATTAAAACTAAGAAAATAAAAAACAAAAGACAGCCATCTACAGACCATATGTGGCCCTGATGGTAGTAAAACAGGGGTACACCTTACCAGTATCAGTGATTAACAACAAAAATAGAATAAAATAATGAGATTTATTATGATGGGGCAGACATACCAGAATAATGAAAAAGTGGAGAGATGGCTCAGAAGTTAAGAGCAATTACTGGTCTTGCAGAGTGTCAGGTTTCACATCTCAGAGTGCATACATGAAGAGTCACAACCATCTAAAACTCCAGATTGAGTGAATCTGAATTCCTTCTCTAGCCTCCAAGGTGTTCATGTTGTAAAAACACAGAGAAGTGGGCACACATGTACACAAAAATATGAAGTAGAGTTTAATAGTGATAGGGAATATTGATCAAATAATATATGTATAAAATTGTAAAAAAAAATAAATTTCTTCATTTTTTAAAATTTTTTATTTTTTTATTAATTTATTCTTGTTACATCTCAATGGTTATCCCATCCCTTGTATCCTCCCATTCTTCCCTCCCTCCCATTTTCCCATTATTCCCCTCCCCTATGACTGTTCCTGAGGGGGATTTCTTCCCCTGTATATGCTCATAGGGTATCAAGTCTCTTCTTGGCAACCTGCTGTCCTTCCTCTGAGTGCCACCAGGTCTCCCCCTCCAGGGGACATGGTCAAATGTGAGGCACCAGAGTACATGAGAAAGTCATATTCCACTCTCCACTCAACTGTGGAGAATGTTCTGACCATTGGCTAGATCTGGGTAGGGGCTTAAAATTTACCGCCTGTATTGTCCTTGGCTGGTTTCTTAGTTTGAGCAGGACCCCTGGGCCCGAATCTGCCTATCATAATGTTCTACTTGTAGGTTTCTAGGACCCTCTGGATCCTTCTACTTTGCTATTCTCCCATGCTTCTCTCATTTAGAGTCCCAGTAGGATGTCCTCCCCTCTGTCCCAGTTTCTTGGTAAGTGAAGGCTTTCATGGGACATGCCCCTTGGGCTAGTATGCAGATATAAGTGAGTATATACCATTTGAGTGGGTTAACTCACTCATTATGATCATTTCTAGCTCAATCCATTTATCCACAAATTTATAGAATTTCTTGTCTTTAATAGCTGAGTAGTATTCCATAGTGTATATGTACCACAGTTTCTTCATCCATTCTTCTACTGAGGGACAGTTAGGCTGTTTCCATGTTCTGGCTATTATGAATAAAGACATTGAAAGTTCAATTCTGAACTTCATATGGAAAAACAAAAAACCCAGAATAGCTAAAACAATCTTGTACAATAAAAGGTGCTCCGGAGGAATCTCCATACCTGATCTCAAACTGTACTATAAAGCAACCGTAATTAAAACAGCATGGTACTGGCACAGCAACAGGCTGGTTGATCAGTAGAATCGAGTCAAAGACCCAGATATGAATCCACACACATATGGTCACCTGATTTTTGACAAAGAAGCCAAATCCATTCAATGGAAAAAGGATAGCATCTTCAACAAATGGTGTTGGTCTAACTGGAAGTCTATGTGTAAAAAAATGAAACTGGACCCATATTTGTCACCTTGCACAAAACTCAAATCCAAGTGGATTAAAGACCTCAACATAAAACCAGAGACACTAAGTCACTTAGAGGAAAAAGTGGGGAAGAGCCTGGAACATATTGGCACAGGAGACAACTTCCTGAACAGAACACCAACGGCCCAGGCCTTAATGTCAACCATTAATAAATGGGACCTCATGAGGCTGAGAAGCTTCTGTAAGGCAGGAGACACTGTCAAAAGAACAAAGCAACAGCCTACAGACTGGGAAAAGATCTTCACCAACCCTACATCTGACAAAGGTCTAATTTCCAAAATATATAAAGAACTCAAGAAATTAAACACCACCAAACCAAATAACCCAATTGAGAAATGGGGCTTGGAACTAAACAGAGAATTCTCAACAGAGGAGTATCAAATGGCTGAGAAACACCTAAAGAAATGCTCAACCTCCTTAGTCATCAGGGAAATGCAAATCAAAACAACTCTGAGATTCCATCTTACACCCATCAGAATGGCTAAGATCAAAAATTCAAGCGACACCACATGCTGGCGAGGATGTGGGGAGAGAGGAACACTCCTTCATTGCTGGTGGGAATGCAAACTAGTACAGCCACTTTGGAAATCTATCTGGTGCTATCTCAGAAAAATGGGAATAGGGCTTCCTCAAGACCCAGCTATTCCACTTCTTGAAATATACCCAGAAGATGCTCCAGCACACAACAAGAAAATTTGCTCAACCATGTTCATAGCAGCCTTATTCATAATTTCTTTATTTTTAAAAGTAAAAGTATTCTAGAAAAAGTAAAAGTATTCTAGAAATCTTATCTTACACTTATACTTACAGAGAGCATTCTTAGCCCAATAATAAAAATAAAAGCAGTTAGTAATTGGGGTAGTGGGGACTCAGAGATGCTAATTCCCTCTCATATTCCTAAATAGAGTAAGTTTCTTGTTGTTGGCCTGAATTCTCCAAATTAATTTCCAGGAATAGTGCTATATATAGAAGGCACTTAATGTGCATATTTCCTTAAGACTTCTTTTGAAGAAACAAGAATAGTTACATCATTTACTTTGGTTTCTTGATACAAAGCTCAGGTCATAATAGATCTTTTTTTTTTTTTTTTTTTTTTTTCTGTCTTCCACCTCTGCAATTGGCTGATTGTTCAATAACGTTTCTGTAGTTTACTCTACAATGGGAAAACCAACATCAGACAGATAATATAAATTCGAGGTGGATACAAACTAATTTCCTTCTTTTATCGAAAATAACTCAAATTTTCTTTCATTTTTAATTTATGCATAT
Organism: Acomys russatus; assembly: GCF_903995435.1. NCBI lineage: Eukaryota > Metazoa > Chordata > Mammalia > Rodentia > Muridae > Acomys > Acomys russatus. The sequence continues at coordinate 33,782,935 of NC_067153.1, forward strand.
GCTGATTTTGTCTGTATGTATGTCTGTGCATCATCTGTGTGTAGTGCTCAGAAATGGTTCTCAGATCCCCTGGGTGGATCCTGGAATATGAACCTAAGTATTCAGGAATAGTACCCATGCTTGCAATCGCTCAATCCTCTCTTCAGCCCCAGTTCATATATTTTATATATCAATATTTGCCATACTTAAGACTGCATATTTATATGCTTCCCCATTTCCCTTTTACGTTGGCTTTATTTCATAGAAACATTGCGTGGGAAAACTTAAAACCAACTATTAAGATAAAAGAACCTTATGATGAGGAGCACAATTTGGGTTTGAAACAGTCTAAATCTGTGTCACCTAGTAGACTGCATATATTTATTTTCTATGAATTACATGTAAGAATGAGGTGAAAACATGTGTATACCATTGCGCAGATAAAATGAACTCATGAAATTTGGTCCTTTGCAGATGGCTCTTAAATATTGAGAAACATACTCAGAAAAATCCAAGTCTTATATACTTATTTTCTATTTTTAATTTCTTCACTTTATATCCCAACTGTAGCCCTGTCCATCACTGCCTCCTGATCACACCTTACCTCACTCATACCCTCTCCCCACCTTCCCTGGTCCTCAGAAAGAGGAGCCATCCTTCCCTAACATCTGACCTGAGCCTATCAAGTCTCATCTGGACTGCCGGTATTCTCTTCCTCTGTGGTGAGGCTGCCCTGCCAGGGGAAATGATCAAATTGTGAGGGCCAGAGTCCATGTCAACAGGATATCCAAGCAGATGATGAGACACACAGCCAAACTCCTAGGTAGAGTATAGGGAGTTGTTTGGAAGAGTTGATAAAGAGAGGAACTTGGATGGGTCAGGAGCTCCACAGTAGAACCAGCAGATGCAGGTGGAGGCGGTGGTGATTCAGAGACTGATGCCCCAAACAAGGACAGTAAAATGCATGGTGTGGACCTAGACCCTCTGCTCAGATGTAGTAGATAGGCAGCTCAGTCTCCTTGTGCGCCTGCTGAAAAAAACACCTAGCAATATTAAAACACAATGAAAACATATAAAGGCAGTGAATATATGAATTTTAATTCTATTGCTATGAATATTAATTCAAAAGTTGGTTTCATAGTATATATGGCACATTATTAAATGACAATGAATGTGTCAGACCAAAAGTATGAATGGTAAGCAAACATTGTTTTAATATGGCAGTTCATAATTCTTCTTCTGAATGGAATTTCATAAGCAAACATGTCTCAAGTCAGTCTTGTCTGCAGTTTTGAAATCCTGAGAAAAAAATTCCATTAAGAACAACAAATCCTTAACATAAAATTTAAATAGTTGATAAGCTGCCCATATTGTGATTGTTAGCTTAAGGTTCTCAAGAGCTTTAGTTCTAAATTAGATACATCACTTTACTGCCAAAGGATATTATACCAATTTAATGAAATTGTCAGAAACTAGACTAAACAATGTTGACATCAAAGAGATCAGTTCTTAAAAGTTTTGCATCCAAACTCACGACTTTTTATTCTCAACATAATAGCAAAAGTTTTTCAAACTCTGCTGTTCTACTCAGTTTGGGGAGTGATTTCTCATTAACAGTGAAATATCTAAAGATTTAGGCCTATTGTTTTCATGAGGCCATATAATTTATTACCCTAACTAGAGCACTTTTAAGGATAGGGTTAATAATAACTACGCAGGGAACTAATTACAGGTAAAAACTTGGATTATACAGAGAAAACGGTGGTGCTTAGTCATGCTTCTAAGTTCACTGTGAGTTGAATAAAATGTTTTGTTTTTTTTTTTTTTTTTTTTTGCTTTGCTTTTCTGGTTCTTTCTTGCTATCTTCAAGTAGTACAGGTTGTTAGAACGCCTCCCCTCAGGGTACCTTTCACTATTATTCAACTGACTTCTTTTTTCCTTTGTTTGGGGAATTTATGGAAGAATCAGCCCCTGGGTCTGCTTAAGAATATTCTTGGCACATCTATTACTCTTTTCAATTGGCACAAACTAAAAAGCAGCAAGATCTTCTGGGACATGTGTACTTTTCAGTATTCTTCCTGGTAGTTTGACTTTTCCCAAAACATCTACTTAACCATGAAAGTATACATAAGTGCTTGAATCCTAAAAACCTCTATTTAAGTATTTTTTATTTATTAAACCTCCTTTTTAAAACATCAAGGTTAAAATAATATATGAACTATTCAATTAAAAATATGTTGCTATTTATAAACGTCTCAATGTTGTTATTTATCTGCAAAGTAGGCTTGGATGACAGGACTATTATGTATAGATTCTCTGTCAGCAGTGAACTGAAAGAGGCAACCAGCTTAGGATGAGTCTAAAATACAAGTTATTCTGACACCACAGTATTAAAAACTCTATTGAATGCTGACATGGTGTGATTTTACATACATATACCTTGTAAATACTCATATTTCTACCAAGATATGAATATTTTATGTCACTTCAGGATCCTATTCTGAAGCAGCAAGTCATAATCTGTGTACTGCTTTGCCATGATTAAAGTTGAAACGAGTGAGCTAAATTCCACTGGGCTTTGTGAAACCAAAAAACTGAATATCAAATGGTAGCTCTAAGCTGTTTGTAAATAAACACTTTTGGGAGGCAAGCTCTTTCACCTTAGTTCAGAGCAATGTTTTGATTTTCTAATACACAGTATTACCTATACATACATGAAGCCTCTACACAGATAACTTCATCAAACAAATTCTATTAAGATGAATTACAGATAAGTATTATTCTCAAGTTAACTCATTAAAAAACATAAACATCTACGGAAATATTATGTTATGACTAAAACTAAGAATTTTCTAAACAGCTTATAGCAAAATCTTGTGTTTACTGCCCACAAAGAAATATGCCTGATAGTCTCATCCCTCGGAAATGATCTTAATCTTGAAGTTATTGAATTTAAATGGATGACGGTCAAATTAACATGGTGATGGAAAACTGTTCTAAACAACACAACTGGAAATATACCAAAATCTTATTTTTAGTCAGGAAACAAACCAAGGAGGAAAAGCAGGAATTTTTAGATTTTACCATTCATTATTTAGTCTATTAATAACCTTCCATTAAACAAGCATTCACTTGTCTCACATATGCCCTAACTATTGAAGAAACAAACATAGAAACAAACAACAATCAAGTCAGTCCTGTACAATAAAATATCTTCTGGAGGTACCTCCACCCCTGATTTCAATTTGTATTAGAAAGCAATAGTAATAAAAGTCACATGTTGTTGGAATAAAAACAGACAAGTTGATCAATGGCATTGAATTAGAGACCTAGAAATAAACCCACATATATATGGGCACTTGATCTTTGACAAAGAAGCCAAAAGCATGAATGGAAAAAAAAAAAAAAAAAGAACATCTTCAACAAATAGTGCTGGTCTAATTGGATGTATACATGTATAAAAATACAAAGAGATCCATAATTATCACCCTGCACAAAATTCATGTCCAAATGCATCAAAAAGCTCAACATAAAACCAGACAGGTACAGGAGACAACTTTTTGAACAGAACACCAACAACCCGGGCTCTAAGCTCAACAATTAATAAACAGGACCTCATGAAACTAAAAATCTTCTGTAAGGCAAAGAACACTGTCAACAGAACAAAAAGATATCCCACACACTGGGAAAAGATCTTCATCAATCCTACTTCCTACAGATGACTAATACCATACTTAAAGTAAGGAAATTGAACACCACCAAGCCAAATAATCCAATTAATATATAAGGTACAGAGCTAAACAGAGAATTCTCAACAAAGGAATATCAAATGGCCAAGAAACACCTAAAGAAATGCAAATTGTCCTTAGTCATCAGGGAAGTACAAATAAAAATGACTTTGAGATTGCATTTTGCATCCCTCAGAATGGACAAGATTAAAACTCGTGACAATACATGTTGGAGAGGACTTGGAGATAGAGGAACAGTCCTCCATTGCCTGTGGGAGTACAAACTTGTACAACCACTTTGGAAATCCATTAGGCACTATCTCAGAAAATTAAGAGTAATGTTATCTCAGGAACCCAGATATCCTGGTCATATACCTGAAAGACGCTCCACCATACAACAGAGACATTTACTCAGCTGTGTTCATAGAAGCTTTACGTGTATTAGCCAGAATCTGGAAGCAACTTAGATGACCCTCAACTGAAGAATTAATAAAGAAATTTTGGTACATTTACACAGTGGAATACTACTCAGCTATTAAAAACAAGGAAATCTTGTAATTTGCAGGTAAATGGATAGAACTAGAAAAGATCATCCTGACTGAGGAAACCCATATCCAGAAAGATCTGCATGGTATATACTCACTTATAAGTGGATATTAGCCATGTAATATAGGATAGTCACATTATAATCTACAGACCTAAAGTAGCTAAATAAAAAAGAGGACCCTAGGGAGGATGCTTAATTCTCATTCAGAAGACCAAAGAGAACAGACAGGGGAAGTGCTTGAAGAAAGGGAACAGGACAGGAGCCTATCTTAGAGGTCCTCTGAAAGACTTCACCCAGCAAGGGATTGAAACAGATGCTGAGAATCACAGCCAAACTTTGGGGCCAGTGCGGGGAGACTTATGGAAGAGTTGGGGTGTAGAAGGACCTGAATGGAAAACAAGTTCCGTAAAAAGAACCTCAGAGTCAACAAATTGGGCCCAGAGGGACCTACAGAGACTGATGCACCAACCAAGGACTATGCACGGACAAGACTTAGACTCTCTGATCAGATATAGTGCATAGGCAGCGCAATCTCCATATGAGTCCCACAATACGGAGAACGGAGGCTACCACGGCAAACATGGACTCTGATGCCTGCTCATTGATCACTTGCACCTTTTGAGGAGGCCTTGCCAGGCCAAAGAGGAAGAAGACGGAGGCAGTCTAGAGGAGATTTATATGCTCTGGTCAGGCGGTATGGGAGGAGGGCTCCCCCTTTCTGAGTACTAGTGAAGAGGAGTCAGAGGGAATGGTAGAGGGAGGAGACTGCAATTGCGATGTAAAGTGAATAAATTAATTAAAAAAATAAAAATAAAAAACAAATTTAAAAATACCAAAGAACGGGATAATATGGGTCTGGGTTGATGGTTGATGGCTCAGCAGTTAAGAGCTCCTAGTCCTTCCAGAGCACCTAGGATCTGTATGCAGCACTCACACAGCAGCTCGCAACCTTTGTAACTGCAGTTTCAGGGAACCCAATGCCCTCTTTTGGTTTCTATTGGCATGGATAGTGCACATCATGATAAATAAGCACTCAAAACATCCATCCTCCAATCAATGTGGCATATTAATAATTTACACTTACACGGCAAACGGGATTTTTGTAGGCATGATGAAGATTTTCAAATAGAGAGAATATCCCGGAGTATATATTTGCTTTCAGGCTAATCAAACGTTTCTCATAAGTGAAATGGAGAGATATCATTGAGGAGAGAGACTCGCCGTTATGTTGCTGACTCTGAAGACAGAACGTTACTCTTTGCTCAGAGATGTGGATGACTACTGAATATGAAAATGCAGCAAAAAAAATTTATGTTTTCACATAAAAGCAAAGCCCTATGTAGTTGTTGGGCAAGAACTTCTGACTTTTAGATCTGTAATAGTAGCTTGCTAAAATGTATATTATTTATTAAGTAACAACACACTTTAATTTAAGAAATTTATAATAGTTGCAGAAGTAAATAATACACACTTTAAATAAAGTTATGGATTAAACAGATGCTGTTTAAATCTATAAAGTAACGAAAACAAATTCTTTCCCCATGAGTTGTGAAATCATGTTTCATGACCATATATTAATAAAACGTGGTAATAATAATTGAGAGTTTCCTAACCACTTAAGTCTAATCTTACTAAAATATATTCCTTAATTTTTTATTAAATATTTTCTGAAAGCTTTCAGAATTATTATATTTATTATGGTTTTCACACATTCGAAAATCAGAATTTGATCCTATGAATCTAAAAATACTAATTTTTCATGTCTATTATGAGATCACTATCAGAGATAAATTAATAAAATCCAGCATGAGTGTACACAAGCAAACATTAGCCACATGGTAAATTGGCATGTGTTGTTAGGAGATGAAAGATTTATTTCTCACGTGCAGTTAAAAACAACATTTGTGTTGCATAAGTATCATAATGCAAAGTTTCCATATGCCATGATTTTTGTTAGTAGAAGGTATTTTCTAACAAAAGAGGCTTTTATTTCTTTTCAGTTCATCAGGGACTTCCATGAAGTAGCTTGTGATCTTGAGAAATCACAGATAGTATGGTAGGCTGTGAACACATGCAAACCTATGTAAGCACGATTAAATGAAACTGAATTTTTCATCCTTGTATATTTTCATGTACTTCCATAAACCAGATGTTTACTGTATACAACCAATTTTATAAGTGCCGACAAATGACTTAATTGAGATAAAATATTTTATAGTTTTCTGTGCCCTAATTAGAAAGCTAATGCCCTCATGATAAATGTATCTCTTTTCATTCTACTGATTAGAATAGTGCAATGAAGAATTTATTTTGAATGTCAAAATGAGAAATGTGTATGGTTCTCCTGAAACAATGCTAGCATGAAATATTTTAAGTAGAAAAATTACTTTGTCAAAGTTCACACTTAGCAAATGAAAAACTAAATAGAGATGCTACTGTGAAGTTTTCTTGAAATATAAAGTCAGCAATATTGAGTAGAGAGTATAGAAATTAAAAGAAGAGATTTTTAAAATAAAATAAGTATTTTAAAATATAATTAAAATATATTATGAAGGATTAGAATACAGATTATCATGGAACAAAAAAAAAAAAAAAAAAAAAAAAAGAAAAGAAAAGAAAAGAAAAAAAGAAACCCTTAGCACTTGAATATGGTTATAGGAGTCTATTGGCATCCTATTAGGCATAACAAAATGAATTCTTTTTGTTACTTCCTGAATATTGGAGTTGAAACAGTATTTTCTATGAAGTCAACATAATGTAGCAAATAGTAATTTTAATAAAAATTAAAAGGGGGATAGAAGGAAATTTCTGCTAAAATGATTGTTAAAAATTTCATACTTATTATATATTACAGTGATTTGGTTTTTTAAGGTAGGACTTTTAAACAGCATTAGATTTATGGTACTTGCCATGGTAATTTGAGGAAAATGGGGCCTGGATGTAAATTTGTCCAGAATATTCTTTGAATATGTAATCAAGTAAATGCATACAAACCAAAACAGGTTTAGAAATGTTTTAGATCAATAAAGGGTTAGGTATAACTAGCAACTATAAAGATGACAGTTGATCCTGGGAAGTAATTAAAAATTTCACAGAAAATATGAAATGTGAGTGTACTATAAGACAAATATGGGAACAGAACTATACAGAAAGTAGTAATAGTACATTAAAGAGAACAGGAGAATTACACATGAAAATTAACAAACTCAAGACAGCATGGCTTTACTGAATTAAAAGTGTCATTATTTTTCAACTTCCCAAAAAAGAATTATTGATTCACTACGATAACAGCTAACTGGGTGCTTGGATAACTGGTTGAGCAGTTGATCAAATGTCACTTCTATCACATCTATGTATATTTACGAATGCCTTCCTCAAAAGCCTAATACAAGATGATGGATTGTTCAACATTATCAGCCTATTTACCAGAAAATGTCTTCTATTATTTTTAAATACTGTCCTTACATAATTTCTACTGCTCCTTTAGCATATATCCACATATGTGCTTTTATAAACATATATGTTTACCTTATGCAAAATTTACATTATCTAATTAGTGTTACCTGTATCTCCCCCTATAGAGGGCTAATTTCTTTGTATGAGGAAATCCATCAAGGTTCTTGTCCCTGGAGAAAACTGTTTCTTTCTTCCTCAGCAGCCACTGACTGCTAAAACTCTTCACCTGTTATGGGGCCTATAAAGCTTGCCCCATCTACCTTAAAATGTGAAATGGTGTGTCTTGTGCAGGTCTTGTGTGAACAATATCTTCGTAACGTTGGATAGTTGCTGTATGTCTGTCATGTCTAGAAGACACCATCTCAATAGTCACTCCAGTCAGCTTAAAATCTTTACTGTTGTGCCTTCTGTGATGCTCGCCAAACCTTTTGTAAAGAGATTACAGGTTTGTTGCTGTTAGTTTAATGTTGTGGCTTAAATAAGGTTTATTATTAGGCTTACAATTATTATGGTGGTATTATTAATGCTCTTTCACAATCAATAAAGACACAGACACCAAATAGATTTTAGAAGAGCCTGGAGCATGGAAGATACTATCTTATAAGCTCCCTTCCATTTTCTCCCAGCATCTATCCCATGCTATCTGCTTAAATCATTTCTATCTTGGATACTTCCCATCCATAATTCCATAAATGTTTGCTAATGTTCTCCATCTTTGTTGTTTTCCTCTATCCTTGTCAATCTGGACATGTCTACCGCAAGCTAACCCATTGCACCTCTCTTCCTTCATCCTCCAATACCTGTTCTTCTTCCTCCTCCCATATCTTTACGCTTCTTCCAAGATCATTCTCTACCACGGCCCATGAACTTTGGCCATACCTATCCCATTCTGCTCTGCCCAGATTTGGGCAATTTAATTAGCCAATTGGGAATACTTTCTTAGACAAAATTAAACAGCAATACTTGGGGTGCATGACAGCTTGCTCATAAACAGTAATAATCTCAGGGGACAAGCAATTAACAAATACAAAGCACCAGACCATACTCCTACAGAGATTATTAGTATTGACAATATCAAATTTTACACCAACTTTCTGACTCTATAGTTTTCTAAAGAATGTATATTCATGTCAGTGGTACATCTGTAATTCAGACTGAAAACAGCTGGAAAAAATGTGGAAGAATTATTTGAGTAGGTTCCAGATTTTTGATGAAGACAGAAAGGTACCTTAATATAATAATTTGAGCAAAAAGAAAGAGGAATAAATTCAGTTGTGTATATGGTGAGGGGAACAGAAGAAGTATTAAGATGACTTCTATTCAGTAAAGGATTCAGCAGACAAGACGATAAAATGCCCAGGCTCACAGCACCTAAAATCAGAGTTCTTGGTGGGAAACTGCTCTATAGTAATGCAAAGATAATTTCCTTTAGAAACTTAAAAGTATATATTTCTTTCTTCTGTCATTCTGTTACTATGACTAGATGAGTATTTCTCACTGTTCCTAGTCCTAGGTTGTGTTTTTTTCTGTTAGTTGATGGTTTATCTATTGTTTAAATATAGAGTCTCACTGTGTAGCCCTGGCAGTCCTGACACTAGCCATTTCTTCATATAAAGCTATGACTTTGGTCTCACAGAAATCTACCTGCCTCTGCCTTAGGAGGCATAAGCCACCACACCTCGTGTGTATGTGTGTGTGTGTGTGTGTGTGTGTGTGTGTGTGTGTGTGTGTGTGTGTACATTACATATGATGATTTCAATGGCAGTACCCCAAATACATTTATAGACTCTTAATTTCTGTCTGATTTTACAAGTAGGACTAGCCATCAAAGGAGTATAGGAGGTGAAAATGGCTATAACCATAGGATATCTACTTTCCCCTACCAAAACCACAATTCCCATAAGAGGCCCACCCCTCAAGCTACCATGTACTTTAATTCCCAACCGTTTCTTTTTCTTCAGGTACACAGTAGTAATAGTGCTATGATCTGTTTTGGATGGGTGCTTCATGATGTAATTTTTTCCATTAACTCTGCCAACCACATTGTAAACAATTGCATTTTCCCCTAATTAAATTATGTCCAATTACCTGTTGTTGTGTGTCATCTATTTTTTCTTAGGACTACAACTGTTTCAGTATGAAATATGAGTGTATGTACAAATGAAGCATCGCCCCCCCACATTTGGACAGCATCTTCTTCTTCAGCTATCTGATGAGATTAAATTTCTTATACTTACTTATTAACTATCCTTTCTCTACCATGGGTAGTAAGGTCCATGCAAGGCAATAATGCCTTTAGCCCCAGTGAATCATTCATATCACCATACTGATTTATTTAATTTTACATTATGTATGATAAAAGCTGATGTAGGAGATTTGAACAGTGCTAATAATTTTTTTTTTCAAAAGAAGTAAAAAAGGAAATAAGTGAAGGGATAGCTTTGCCTGAAGGATTATAAATAGATACAAATGGAGAAGTAAGTTCACCTCCTTAAGAAAGGGAGATTTGTTATTGAATTGGTTCACACAGATGTGCTGGATGAGAAGTCAAACAGCACATTGTCTGCAAGTTCTAGAACTAAGAAAGTCAATGTAATGACTTAGTCTGGATCTGAAGTGCTGAAAAGCAGGAACTTAGTGCTCCCTGGACAAAAGGAGTGAGTCAGAGAGGAAGAATTTTCCCTTTGTAGAGAGTATGGCTTTATTCAGGTAAGCTGTTAACTAACTGGGGGAGAAGCTAGACATATTAACACAGCTAATTTAAGTCTTTAAAGAAACAATTCAACATTTATGATAGGCCGATTTGGGCCCAGGGGTCCCGCTCAAACTAAGGCACCAGCCAAGGACAATACAGGCGGTAAACTTTAAACCCCTACCCAGATCTAGCCAATGGTCAGAACATTCTCCACAGTTGAATGGAGAGTGGGATATGACTTTCTCACGTACTCTGGTGCCTCACATTTGACCATGTCCCCTGGAGGGGGGGACCTGGTGGCACTCAGAGGAAGGAGAGCAGGTTACCAAGAAAAGACTTGATACCCTATGAGCATATACAGGGGGAGGTAATCCCCCTCAGGAACAGTCATAGGGGAGGGGAATAATGGGAAAATGGGAGGAGGGAGGGAAGAATGGGAGGATACAAAGGATGGGATAACCATTGAGATGTAACAAGAATAAATTAGTTAAAAAAAAGGAAAAAATTCATGGTCAACCCAAAATCAGAATATTCTACCAGATTGTGGGAACCCATGCCAAATTCTGCCATGTCAGAAATCCTGTGCTTAAGCTGTATGCTGTGACCTTTGAGTTGCTGACCTTTACCTCACCACGAGGTCTTGTGTTCTAGGCTATCCTTGAACTATTTACCTTTGAAAGAAGTAGAGAAATCTCAACTTGAAATCACCCAGAGGATCTAGGAAGTTCTTACAAGGAACTACTCAGAGAACTAGGAAGTTCTACAGGGAGCGATTTAGGCTATTGCATTCTTGCCTGGGGGCTAGGGTGAGTGAGATGAGAATAGATCCTATTGACCTTGCCCTATATATGTTCCTGCTAGTCAGCAATAAAGTGAATCTTGATCAGAAATTTCCTGACTTGATTCATTATTTCTCACGTCTCTGTATCCTACTTTCAATCCCCACTCCCTTTTTCAGGTGAACCCTGATTCGACTTTTCCCACGGGCTGGGACCCGACGCCAGATATGTGAACATACTTTTTTATTGCACACAAAGTAACATGTAAAATATGTCATAGTAAAGAAATATTAGCTATTCAATTTCTTGGGGCTTGTGTTATTTTTCCTAATACAGGGTTTCTCTGTGTGACCTTAGCTGTCCTGGAACTCACTCTGTTGACTAGATTATCCTGAGACTCACAGAGACCCACCTGTGTCTGCCTCTTGAGTGCTGGGATTAAAGGTGTGCTCCACCATCATCTAGATTTATATAGTTTCATTAGAATGCTGCTATAACTTTAATGAGACTAGTCTTTCCATAAGAGTACCTTTGGGGGGCTCAAAAGCTGCTTAATCCATACTAAACTGATCACTCAGATTATATTAAAATTGCATCAAGGATACTTCCATAATCTTATACATGCCTGTATACCACAACCAGTAACAGAAACTTGGCCTTCCCACCTCATATATCACTTGAAGTATCATTTGTACATCATACGGTATTTCTCACAACCTCAAACAAGTTTCTTCTATTTTTTGCCTTTCACGAAAAACTCTTAATTATACCACTTGAAAATCAATTTGTCACAAAAAAATTAAATGCAATGCATCATTGAAACTTTTGAATATTTGGGTTGAAGAATTTCCATGCATATACTTGGAAGTCCTTCAGACACTTGATCTAGCTTCTGTTCCTTTTCCATTGATTTGCAACCTTGGAACTAATGAATAGATTATGTAAAATATTTTAATGTGTGAATATTAACTATCAAATTTGATAGAATCTAGAATCACGTATGAGACATAACTTTGTACTTCACTCTGCAGGATTTGTTTCTTTTTCTTTTTCTTTCTTCCTTTTTTTTAAAATCAGGATAGGTATGTGCTCACTTATAAGTGAATTTTAGCCATATAGTACAGGATAAACATGGTACAGTGCACAGACCTAAAGAGCTTAAGTAACAAGGAGGAAACCAACGGGGGATGATTAAACCTCACTTGGAAGGAGAAATAGAATAGACAGAGGTAGTGTTGAAGAGAGGAAGAGAAGTAGAAGAGTGAAAACAGAGCAATATGAAGGGGAGAGAAGACCTGGGGAGAGAGGGGGTGGGGGACAAAAGACCTATAGAGAAAAGGGAAAATGTGGTAAGGAGCATCTTTCTGACAAACTGAAGACCTAAGTCAGCATAGGCTCTCAGTGAACTATGATAAGGAATCTAGCAGAGACCCCTTGTAGCTGGAGATATAGTGACTGAAGAGGACACTCGCTAACTAGATAAGTCTCCTAGTAGAGGGAGGGAAACTCCAAGCAACCCACCAAAACTCCAACTCAAAACTCACCCTCCCTACAATATGTGCAGGGATAAACATAGAGCAGATTGAGAAAATGCCCAGCCAATGCCTGGCCTAACCTAAGACCCTTCCCCATGGGAGAGAGCCAACCCCTGCTATTAACATTACTGTGCTTTGCTTGCAGACAGGACTCTAGCAGAAGTTTCCTTTGAGAGGCTCCACCCAGCAGCACTCTGAAACAGATGCTGAGACTTACAGCCAAACATTGGGCTGTGAATAAAGAGTCTCGTGGAAAAGTGAGGAGAAGGAGAAAAGGACCTGGAGGTGACAGCAGCTTCACAGGAAGAACCAACAGATGCAATTACCAGAGCCCTACTGAGACTGAAGCACCAACAAATGACCTTGTATGGACTGGACATAAGACCCTACAAAGATGTAACTGATGAACACCTAAGCATTCATATGGGTCCCCTAGTTAAGGGAACGAGGGGTCTCTCTGATATGGACTCTCCTGCCAGATTTCAATTATTCCCCCCTAGAAGTACTGCCTTGACAGGCCACACGGGAAGAGGACACACTCAATCCTGAGACTACTTGATGAGCTTTGGGGTAAGGAAAGAGGGCTCCTTTCTTCTGGGGAATAAGGGAGGGGGACAGGAAAGAGGCAGGGAGGATGGGACTGGGACTTGAGGAAGGGTGGGCTACAACAAGAAGTAGTGTGAAAAAGATAAATAAATAAAATTTTAAAATGAATTAGGGCAGTCTTTGAGCATGACTGTAAGAATTTAACTGAACTTTAAAAACTCACCCTAAAAGTAGCAGTTTTCCCTGGACTGGGAAAAGAAGAAGCTACATCAGCATAGATAGTTTTCACTCCCTTTTACCTGATTGTGGATTTTATTAATACTCAGAAAACTAGTTTAGAGTGCAATTCTACCAAGCATTTACCTTCCTAGATGTATAGTAATGTATGTCTTATAGCACTGTTTTTGTTTGTTCCCCAGGAGATTTGGTTTACAGTAGGAAGTTTATTGATAAACTTTTTCTCAGGGTGTAGGCACAGGCAGAGTGACCATGAGATACCAGACTCATGTTTTATAAAATTTCATACACACTGACACTCAGGAAATAAATCTGCCTTTCACAGTGAATGTCAAAAAAGAAAACCTGTAATTATTCCTATTGCTGAGCAGCAGCATAATGAATATTTAAGCACTGTCAAGAAGATACTTTCTTTACTTTATGCATCTCATTATGAATCTACTATTCAAGATTGTGTATATTAACATTTCTATTCAATGTGAAAATCACTCTTTAGTTGAAGCAGTCAACATTTTTTATATATGTGCACTCATTTGCTAAGTTCATAAAATATTTTAATAATTTTCAATTTCAAGGAAAGCGAAATGAATAAAATTTTGAAAAATACGATTTGAAAAATAAGGTTTATATGTGTACATAGATAAATAAACACGGTAAGACCTCAGATATGTCACAAAAGTAGCTCTGGTGAAGTTTTATTGACCTAATAAGGGGATAAATACTAGAAGTAAAATTAAAAGAAATAAGCTATTTATTACAATAACACAGCAAACTTGCTCCTATTAGTTTTATACACCAATATTTTAAAGAGATATTTAATATATAGTCAAATTTTCATTGAGATACATATACTAATATTTAATATATAAACAAATTTCTATGGAACTTCAAATGAGGGGCTTTCTAAATATTATTTCATCAATAAATAGATTGAGTTTATTATTTTAAAAGAAAACCTGGCTCTGACTACATGGACACAAGCTACTACTTTCCCTGAACCGTAACATTGTGAACAATTCACACTTCCAGACATTGCTGGCATCATGCTCAGGTTGAATTATTTACCCATCTAGTCAATGATTTGAAAATCTTATAATTGAACACAATGCTACTTGCTTTTGAATAAAATGTTCTCTATTTAACACATAAGAAAATGTGATATTTGAGATCTGGAGTGTATCATGTTCTGGCTATTTATCCCCTTCCATGATTAGTTTCCAAGTCATGGTTTATCTAAGATGTGAGTTGTGAGTCAACATGTGAAAATTAGGCACATTTTTGTATTATTATTCTCTGTGCTAATTTCTACATTTATAATTCCTTGTGTTGATGATACATTAAGATACATTAATAGTCCCAAATAAAAATGATTGGGCATAATTATTCCCAATTGCTCAAAAACATCAAGGGAAAATTATTACCTACAAATCAAGAATGAAATCATAATAATGCTAGTCTCATACAATATGCCTCCCCTAAGACAGAACTTGATAGATGTTTTAAAGAAAACAAGAATATGTGAATAGAGTGACAAAGATAATGTAGGAAAATGTTCTGAACAAAATGGGTTGCCCAGAATTCATGTAGTGCGTGTGTTTCTTCTACCTTATTGCTATTCCACATTCAAATTTCTCCTCTCTGCTTGGCTGATCATAGGATTTACTCACCATCAAATATTCTGCAACTTGGGAAACTTCACCCTCTATTTCTTTCCCTAAACATCCCCATTTCCTGTTAGATATATCTGCATAAATAACAAATCCACAGTATTGTGTAGCAATCACGAAAATATAGAGGTGAGCCAATATAGTCTTTCACAGGAAAATGTTGGACATTCAACGTAAAAATTGTGGCATGAAAAAAGAACAAGAGTGATAAATATGATTATTGATGATAAAGAAAGCAAAGACTTGTTAATTTCGCAGAGACCATAACAGCATTAGAACACTGTTTTCTAGTTTGTCTCTATGCCTTCCAGTGACAGCTGCCAGTGTCTAAAGAGAAAGAAGTACACATAAAGGAGTATGAGGCTAACGACGTCAGAACCTTGTATGGTATAGAAATACTAATTTCACTAAATGAGGATGATAGATATAGTGTAGTGAAGATTCGCCATTCATTTATCATCTTACTTTACAAAGATGTAGGTGCAATTTTATCAAAGGATAACTAAATCTATATTTTCTAGATTTTTCCATATAAGTAACACCTTCATTTCTACCACTTAATGACTATCTACTGAGTGTACGTACTAAATCAATGACTAATAAAGAATTTTGGACTCATAATCACAATTATATGATGTATTTTTTTTTATTTTAAATTATAAGCAACATAACGCAAATTTCCTGGCATTATTAAAAGTATTGTGTGACTATTTTTGGAAAAGCCATTTTCAAACCAACACAAAGCTGGGATCATAGCTCAACAGTAGAGTACTTATCACGAAAAAGGCTTTTGGTTCAACGCTCACTATCAAAAATAGATTAAATAAACATAAAAAAGAATAAGAGTGTCAGAAAAAAATGATGGTAGAACATACAGCAATGGTGTTTTAACTGTAGGTGTTGTGCTAGTCTGTACATGAAGTATTAATTATTTTAAGTAGTACTTATTTTAGTTGATCCAGACAGAGTTGCCCTTTAATAAGGAAAGACCCATATGGAATTAAATGGTAGGGTAGGGCAAATTTGGATAAGATTTTCTGTTTAAATGAGATGACCCATTCCAAAGGGCCATAAGCAAAAAAAAAAAAAAAAAAAAAAAAAAAAATATGATTCAAATGGCAGAAAGAAAATCAACTACCCACTACTTAGGAGGCTAAGACAGAAGAGTTGTTGTGAATCCAAAGGTAGCTTGGACTGCACAGTAAGATCTTGTGTCAGAGAAGTTACAACTTTTTTTTTAGACCTGTTTCAAGGTTTGATGATAGAAGTAGCTTTAGAATGAGTTCTAGAATGTGCACTGGCATGCACTGGATGAAAAATAAAACACTTTGACAAGATGATTACTAAGCCTTTGTGTTGAACTACAATTTATTTGCTAAGTAGCTTTAGTCCTAAATCATTCATTAATAACATGTGGCAAAGTTGATTATTTTGAGAACTAAAATTATATATGGGAAATGTTAATAACATTGAAACCCAAATCAAAGCCAACTTCTAAAAATAGAAATACTGGACATTTTCATTGTCTCATATAAACAAACATGAATGTGAAGTTAGAAACTTGATTTAAATGAGGCTCTACCATTGCCAGTCATTGTATTATTAGTTATTTAGACGGTAATGAGGAGTTTCCCTTTATAGTGCTAATCTAATTCTATCTGTTATTACATTATTTTATTTTCCACATAAAACTTGCATATGGTTTCTTCTCATGGTTTTAATTACAGTCATTTCATTTTATTCATTTTTCATTAATTAATTTATTTAATCCACATCCTGATTACACCCCACCCTTCTTCCTTCCCTCCTAGTTTCCCCTCCTAACTCCTCTATCCCCAACACCCCATCCAGTCCCTTCCTCCTTAGAGAAGGGGAGGTCTTCCGTAAACACCAACCCACCCTGACATAACAAGTTAAAGTAGAAGTAGGTGTGTCTTCTCCCATTGAGACTAGACAACACAGTCAAGCCAGGAGAAAGGTATCTAAAGGCAGGCAACATAGTCAGAAACTCTGCTCCAGTTGTTAAGGGCTCCACATGAAGACCAAGATGCACATCTGTTGCATATGTGTAGGGAGCCGGTCCCACTAATGCTCTTTGGTTGGTATGGTAGTTCAGGCTCGGTCAGCCCACACAGGCCTAAGTCACCAAACACTGTAGGTTTTATGGAACATCCCTGACTTCTCTGATTGCCCCCAATCTGTCCTCCTCATCTTTGGCAAGATTTCTCAAGCTCCAGCTATGTTTGACTATGGGTCTCTGCATCTATATCCAATCCTTTGCTGAGTGACTGTTCTTAGAGGACAATTGTGGTGGACTCCCATCTGAAAGTATAGCAGAACACCATCGGTAGGCTCTCTCCCATAGGGTAGATCCAAAGATGGGCCAGTCATTGGTTGGTCATTCCCTCAACTTTCACTCCATATTTACTCCTGCACATCCTGTATGCAGAAAAATCCTGGGCAGAAGGTTTTATGGGCAAGTTTGTGTCTCAGTACCTCCATTTGAAGTCTTGCCTAGTCACAGGAAGTGGTTATTTCAGGTTTCATATCCTGTTGCTGGGAGTCTTAGCTAGGGTCACCCTCATTTTATTTAGTTCACTTTAAAGTATATCACATTTTATAAGAAAATGTAGGTGGCCCACTATGTTTACATTATTTCTATGCACAGTATATTTATTGAATGATTGAGTGGATGAGTGAACATCATGCAATTTACATACTGAATGTGTGAAACTTAAAATTTGTAAACTATAGTTCATAATGCTTAAACTAGGCTTAACTCATTTGAAATCACAATCAAGGACGTTGTTCCTATAGGGAGAAACCAATAAAAGGTATAATGATGGTAGCGCCAGATAGATTTCCTGCACTCTGCCAGCAACATACATACATACATACACACACACACACACACACACACACACACACACACACACACACAAATTTCACAGCTGTTGTCTCTTTAGGTCTGAACATATTTGTAAAGTAGAGCAATGGAAAGAGGTAAACAAAAATATGAAGGACAGCAAGTAGCCAAGAAGATACTTGATACCCTATGAGAATATATAGGGGGACGTAATCCCCCTCAGGAACAGTCATAGGGGAGGGGAATAATGGGAAAATGGGGGGGGGGTAGGAATGGGAGGATACAAGGGATGGGATAAACATTGAGATGTAACAAGAATAAATTAATAATAAAAATAAATAAATAAATAAATAAATTTCAAGGTCTTCAAACTTTTTGAAGCCTTCATAGTAAATCATGTAAAACTAAACACTATAATTATAATAAAATCCTCCTGTGGACTGCTAAAAAAAATATATATATATATATTTCTAAAGACACATTGAAAGGCTTGTCTAAACGACAGAAGTAATACTAGCAGAGCTTCTTTTCCAGAAACAGGTCAGAAGGAACGAATCATGGGAGAGGCATAGTGGAAGCTGAAGGGACAATGCTGTAGGTGGTCATCATACATTTGCACCGAAGGAAAAATGGCTGTCAATGTTTTCCTGTCAAGACCCCTAATTACGTCACAGCTTTCTGCCATGTTCCTTCACATTCAATAACAGTATAACAATAAGCATCAAGTTCACAGATAAAAGGCATGAATCATAAAGAATCAGTTCTTTCTTATAGCATAGGTAAGGTCTATTATGAGTTCCTGCTAGGAATCTAAAGGCTTTAACTTAAGAATAAATGTTTCTTCATGAACACGATTTTTTAAATGAACATCCTCCTGCTGGAAAGATGATTGAAACATAAAATTGTTTGCTGCTTAAGGATAAGGACCTGATTTTGGACATATATAACCCAGCGCGTATAGAACCAAGTATGCACACCTGTACTACAAAGCTGAGAAGAGACATTGAGAATCCCTGAGGCTTGTGACAAGTCAGCCTTGCCAAATGGGTGCATTCTGGGGTCAGTGAAGGAGCTTGTCTCAATAAACAAGATAAAAACTGATACAGGATGATATCTGTTGTTCTAGATAAGTCTTAAGTCAACTTCTGCCCCACGCCATGAACACTCACATGCAACTGCACATACACACTGGCATTGGGCCGGGAGGGGGAGTAAGAGAAGTCAAAGTCAGTGAAACTTCCCTGAGGATGCTCAAGCTAATGGATCAATTCACCTGCCATTTCTCTTGCAACACATTCTTGACTGCTTAGGTATGTTGGAATTATCTTGAATGTGTTATCTTGTTTTTTAAAAAATTCCTTCCTAGAGAAAGCATATAGCACTGGCTAGTATGTAAATATCAGAGCCAGATGGGGAGGGATTGAGCCGAAAACGTGTTGTAATGTTGTGTCTAGGGTATCAGAGGGGGTAGAAAAGGCTGGATTGGGTTAAAGAAGGAAATAAATAACCAATTCAATTAAAGGTCCAATTTGTTTCTTTCTGAGTGAAGAATTACAAATTTTCTGAGCTTTATTCTCCTACCATATTATCTCTATTTGGATTATTGTAATACTTCTTAAAAGATACACATTTTTTTCTGGGAAATTCTCGAATATAGATTCATGACATGATTCATTTTATTCTAATTGTCTCCTTAATTAATTTCTATTGCCATAGGCTTTGAGTTTTAAGTTTTTTAAGTAAGATTTTTCTAGATAAAACTTAAGACAACATAGAATAACCATACTTAATATATTTAATAGAAAATATGTGGCTAAGTACTTTGTATCTCCCTTGAATATAATAAGCACAATTTTGTAACAATAGAGTTGCTTGTATCCATAGTTTTTTATATGAATAAATACATACTGTAAAGCTAAATAGCACGTGAATCTGTATATTCTCTTCATATCAATATATAGATTTTTAAATTTTATTTTTACTTTTAGATCATATTGTCTGGACATATGTATTGTAGTATGTGTAAACCTGGTGACAAAGAGCCAAAAAAGGCATCAGGTCCCTTGGAAATACAGGCAATTATAAGCAACATGTGTATGAGGGAAGGCAAATCTATGTCCTATACATGATCCAAAGATTTCTTAACTATTTAAGCAATCTCTTCAACCTACATACCTCTACCTACATATTATCTATAATCTATCATATATATGTATGTATATATGTGTGTGTGTGTGTGTGTGTGTGTCATCTAGCTATTCATCATCTATCATCTATATATCTCCATGATCTATCTACCATATATCTATGTACATCTACTTGAAAATATATGAAAGTGTGAATATTTGTGTACTCTTTAAACCACTGTTCCTAAGAGAAACTGGAGGTGAATTACTGTGGATAAAGTTGTAGATACTTTTTACATTTGGTAGTTAAATGTAACTGATGTTGAGATTGTTTTGACCTCTGCAGACACAGATACAATCTAGCTCAGAATTATCCTGTATCTTCTTGAAGTTTTTTTTTTTTTTTTTTATTCAGTCATTCGGTTTTTTTAAAATTTTAAAATGATACTATAATAATTCCAGGAAGCAGTAAAAGAAGTGCTCTGTAGCTAAAGATGTGCTTAATATGAGACTTCTAACTTGCAATGTCTTTGTAAAGAGTATAAATTCATCTACTGATTTCAACCAGAGATGTTAATTTTTTTTTTTTAAAGAAAGTCACTTGGAAACCTTGGCCAAAAGGGCAAAAATCATTCCTTTTGGTATTATTATTGTACTTTCTATAGCATATGGAACGACAATACCAGTTTAATTTTGTCAACATTATAAAATATATATGCAGACTCTTCAGGCCCTGAATAAACATTTCCATAAATAAATCAAAACCTTTAAAACCACCAGCATAATAAATAGAGTCTTTATAAATATGTCGCCATATTACAGGTACAAAGATTCCTCTGTTTTCCGACCATCTGGCAGTTTAGACAGAAGATGTCCTTGGGGCAGTTATACCAGTAAAATACTAAAATTCTTTGTAACTTGGTTAAATAAGTGTGTTCAGAGGCATGCCTGTGAACAAAATAAGGCATCTGACCTCTTTGTTGGAAACAAAGCTGTATGTTGCTACAGGCCCAACAATTAGCTTGTCTGCTTTACTCCATTCAATGTTTCCTTGAAGGTCTTCGGCTGAAAGAACAACAGCCCTAGCTGAATAACTACAGTAGGTAATGGTGACTGGGACCAGGAGCAGTGGAATTGACATTGTCTACCCCAACTCAGAAATATATGAAATATGACACAACAGGTAAAAGTAATTAACCTGTTTTTATACAATAAGCAATGGGCACTGCTCTGAGCTTCACAATAATAATGTAGTCATCGATGGAAACTGTAATTTTCAAATACCAAGTCTGCTCTTATTCTCACCAAAGCATAAAACTCCAGGCTGGTTATAAGCACAACAATTGGAAGTACCCAGAGTGTTCATGAGCCCCATAAGAAGAATATTAAGGCTGGCAGATCTGGACCAAAAGTGGACCTGCACAAACTGTTGCACCAACCAAGAACAATGCATGCAGTAAACGTAGACCCGCTGCTCAAATCTAGCCAACAGACAGCTCATTCTCCATGGTTGTGGGGAGAAGGAGGACTGCCTCGAATATAAACTCTGATGCCTCCAACTTGATCACTTCCCCTTCATTGGGAGGCCAAGGAGACATAGAGGAAGGGGAAATAGGCTATCCAGATGAGACATGATAGGCTGTAGTCATATGGTAGGGGAGGAAGTCCCCTTCTGTCAGAGGTCTAGGGGAGGGGATTAGGGCAGAAGAGGGAGCAAGGGTGGGAATGGGGAGATGCAGCAAGGGGATAAAATGGGGATGTAATCTGAGTACATTATAATAACTTAAAAATATTTTTAAAAGAAAAAATACAAACAGCAAAAATAATCTGTTATATAATAACTGGGTGGCCCTCTGGTGACATAAACTTATGAGGATACATTAATTATTCTAGTTCTATTATAATAGATAAAAAGTTCATATTTGGTGGAGGGGAGAGAATAAGAAGAATGTTAGGAATAGATTTTTTTTTTTTTTTAGAGAGTTACTCTCGCTTGAAGATTGACTCTACATTTAGACTGAGATAGCAGAGCCTTAAAGTAGCTGCACAGTGTGACTCAACTCTTCACAGGAATACAAGGTAAATCATTTTAAACAGATTTTTTAAAAAATTTTTTATTAATTTATTCATGTTACATCTCAATGGTTATCCCATCCCTTGTATCCTCCCATTCTTCCCTCCCTCCCATTTTCCCCTTATTCCCCTCCCCTATGACTGAGACTGAGGAGGATTTCTTCCCCTGTGTATGCTCATAGGGTATCAAGTCTCTTCTTGGCAACCTGCTGTCCTTCCTCTGAGTGCCACCAGGTCTCCCCCTCCAGGGGACATGGTCAAATGTGAGGCACCATGGTACGTGAGAAAGTCATATCCCACTTTCCCCTCAACTGTGGAGAATGTTCTTACTATTGGCTAGATCTGGGAAGGGGTTTAAAGTTTACCTCCTGTATTGTCCTTGGCTGGTGCCTTAGTTTGAGCGGGACCCCTGGGCCCAAATCATAATGTTCTACTTGTAGGTTTCTAGGACCCTCTGGATCCTTCTACTTTGCTATTCTCCCATGCTTCTCTCATTTACAGTCCCAATAGGATGTCCTCCCCTCTGTCCCAGTTTCCTGGTAAGTGAAGGCTTTCGTGGGACATGCTCCTTGGGCTAGTATGCAGATATAAGTGAGTATATACCATTTGAGTCTTTCTGCTTCTGGGCTAACTCACTCATTATGGTCATTTCTAGCTCAATCCATTTATCCACAAATTTTGGGAATTTCTTGTTTTTTATAGCTGAGTAGTATTCCATAGTGTATATGTACCACAGTTTCTTTATCCACTCTTCTACTGAGGGACACTTAGGCTGTTTCCATGTTCTGGCTATTATTAATAAGGCTGCTATGAACATGGTTGAGCAAATTTTCTTCTTGTGTGCTGGAGCATCTTCTGGGTATATTCCAAGGAGTGGAATAGCTGGGTCTTGAGGAAGCCCTATTCCCATTTTTCTGAGATAGCACCAGACAGATTTCCAAAGTGGCTGTACTAGTTTGAATTCCCACCAGCAATGAAGGAGTGTTCCTCTCTCCCCACATCCTCTCCGGCATGTGGTGTCGCTTGAATTTTTGATCTTAGCCATTCTGATGGGTGTAAGATGGAATCTCAGAGTTATTTTGATTTGCATTTCCCTGATGACTAAGGAGGTTGAGAATTTTTTTTAAGTGTTTCTCAGCCATTTGATATTCCTCTGTTGAGAATTCTCTAGTGCCAAGCCCCATTTCTCAATTGCGTTATTTGGTTTGACGGTGTTTAATTTCTTGAGTTCTGTATATATTTTGGATATTAGACCTTTGTCAGATGTAGGGTTGGTGAAGATCTTTTCCCAGTCTGTAGGCTGTCGCTTTGTTCTCTTGACAGTGTCTCCTGCCTTACAGAAGCTTCTCAGCCTCATGGGATCCCATTTATTAATGGTTGACATTCGAACCTTGCATACTATGCCCCAATACATATTAATTCTTTGATAACAGAGAAGAAAACCTCAAAAGATCTAGATAGTGTCAGTTAAGTTTCTTGTTTTTGACTTTTAGAAAAAAAAAATTCTTAAGGCTGAGTTTGAGAAATACTGGTTTTTTGTAGCTATTCATTTTCACATCCCTTTCCTTCTATATTCCTCTGGCTCTTTTTTAAATATGTAATATAAACACATATCTGCTACAGACAGGCAAACTCTGCCTCGGGATATCCATTTATGGAGAATTCTCATAACATTAATATAGTACAAACTAATCTCTAAGTTACAGACGACACTTTAGTATGATTTAAATGGAAGCCACCCACTATTTTCCTGCATGTTGTATTGACTTCTGTTTCTTTCTTGTTAATTTTTTCAGCACAAGGCTACTGTATTAGTTCTAAATTTTCCTACTGACTGTTGTCTAGTTAGCCACAGGAAAAATCCACTTCTAATATCACTTCTATTAAAATGTATGATGTTAAGTAACTGGCAAGTGCAACCTCAAACATCTAGAGTGTAAGGTAATATGCAATAGATATCTAAGTATTTCTCTTGATTTTCTAGAAATATGTGGCGTTTGACAGAGAGGTTATCAAAAAATCTGTATTGAAACCTGAATGGGAAAGAATTGGAAGCTGATGGCTGACTTTGTTATTTAGTTACTGACCCGAGAAAGCCTTGACTGATCCTTAAAAGGAGGGCCTGTTGGGGGAAAATAGACACAGCTGCACAGAACATGTGCTTAGACTAAGTGGCAGCAGGGAATCCAAGCACCTGCTGTCTGGTGAGCTGAAATAGGCAACAGTAACCAGAAAGAAAAAAAAAAACAGATTTCAAAAGCAGTTACCAAAACCACACATTTTCAAGGCACTCTGCAGTACTGTGGGCATAGACAATGTCCAACTTGAGTACACACTTCACTCTAAAGGTCTCCTGGGGCACAGAATGACCAGATCTGTGGAGAACTGAACATAGGAATTTTCAACATAAATCACTGTTTGAATCATATAATTTGGGTGTATGCTAAAGTGCTGGCTTTTCCAACAGTCACCGTATTCCCCCCAGGAGTTGAATTAGCCTTCTTGCCTGAGTATGTAAGAAGTAAACTAATACAGTGGGAGGGTGAGGGTTATCAGGCAACTAAGCAGATAATAATCACCTGAGTAGGAGAAAAGCTGTGTGCTCTCCTCTTCCCTTTCTTTGTACACATGGGCTGGCATTCCAAAGATAATTCTTTAGTTGGCCACAAGCATTCAGTTATTGACAATCCTGTGAACCCTAAAATTGAATCTCCAAGCAGATATGGGCTGCATGAAGTGGCACATACCTAGACAGCAAGGGAAGTAACGAAAGATAGTGTTCAAAGGTTTGCAGTGAAAGAACTGGAAGAATGGAACCTGTGGTTAAAGCATGGTTATAAAAGAACTAGTGGTGGGAGCCAGCAGGCCCTCTAAAATACTTTTCCCGATTCTTATTTGGGCTTGATGTTTGAATACTCTGACGCCGTAGACATTCACACTACTAGATGAGAGGAAAAGGAAGAAGTAAATTACCCAACTCCTGAGAGTGCTTAGAAAAATCAGGCTTCTGATAATTTCGCCACATATATTTCTCCTTTTGGGTGAAGAATTGATGGCATTTTGTCTGGATGTCAGCATTTCACAAGAAATTACACTCATTTCTGTGGGAAATTTCCTGAAACTCATATGCATTTTGTTGTAATTCACTGACTTGTTTTTATCAAATATTGTGTAGATACAGTCCTTTCACAAAGATTTATTTGAACGTAAATTTGACCAGAAGGAATACTACCAAGATAGGGTAAAGATAGGCCTCAAGAAAATGATCAATATCACTTTTCTCTGTGTGAGAAAAGTACGCAAAATCTTGAGCTGTAAAACGTGCAATGTATTTTGACAGTGGCTAGCTGGGACACTTGTATCCAGAAGAAAGTCAGCAATTTTAAAAGCAATGCCATCACCATGCAGAGCCACTGTAGATTATATAATAATAATTTGGTCCTAGAAATGAAAATCAGTGTTTCAGAACTTAAAATATGGAAATTTGTGCACTGTGGATATTTTCAAGTGTCCTCTTCTTTAAATATAAGCCCAGTAGACTACAATACAGTCTTTCCTAAAACTCACTATAGCTAAAGATACTCTTAAATTTGCAGGAGAACTTTTGTCCCAAATGCTAGCAGACACTATAACCAGAGGTGTGAGCCAGCACACCTAACCTGGATTTTATTAGTTGGTTGGTTGGTGGATTATTAGTTGGTTGGTTGGTTGTTTGGTTGAGACAAAATATCACTTGTGTAACTCTGGCTGGCCAAGAACTTGTTATGTAGACTATACTACTTTCAAAGTTGAAGAGCTATGACTGCTTCTATCTGCAAAGTGTTGAAAGTAATATGACCACACCCAGCACATGCAGGGTGTTGATACTCTTCTTGTAAACTTATCTTTCTGACTACTAGAATCTAGTTCCTTTATTCTCAGTTTAATTTCTTGGTGATTTTCCAATGGTACTGAACAAGGAATGTCTATTCCATTTCTCTTTCCCAGGGAGATCCATTCATCCTCACTAGAGAACTCCTTCTTACCTTCTCTTTCTGGGTCTATGAATTATCATTTACTTGACAGATGATATTAATTTTTAAGTGAATACATACCATATTATTTTTCTAATTATGAGTTATCTTACTCAGGATGTTACTGCTATCATTTATTAATAGTTGAGTAATATTCTATCATGGAAATGTGTCATATTTTTATTCATTGTTCAGTTGATGGACATCTAGGTTGTTTTGAGTTTCTGGCTATTATGACTAAAGCTACAATGAACATGTTTGATCAAGCAAGTGTCCATGTGGTAGGATGGAGTTTGCTTAGGGTATGTGCC
The DNA here is from genome assembly GCF_903995435.1 of Acomys russatus. Taxonomy (NCBI): domain Eukaryota; kingdom Metazoa; phylum Chordata; class Mammalia; order Rodentia; family Muridae; genus Acomys; species Acomys russatus. The sequence continues at coordinate 33,809,493 of NC_067153.1, forward strand.
CAAAAGAAGTATAGCTGGGTCTTGAAGTAGATTGATTCCCAATTTTCTGAGGAACCACCATATTGATTTCCATAGTGGCTGTTCAAATTTGAACTCCCACCAGCAATGGAGGAATGCTCCACTTGCTTCACATCTTTGCCAGCATGTTCTGTCACTTGTGCTATTGACTTAGTCATTGTGAGAAGTGTAAAATGTAATCTCAATTAGTTTTGAGTTGCATTTCCTTGGTAGTTAAGGATGGTGAACACTTAAGTATTTCTCATTTATTGGAGTTGCCTCTATTGAAGATTCTCTTTAGATCTGTATACCTATATATAAAATATCAAAAAAGGAGAATCAGATAGTAAGAAGGCTGACAATACCAAACTAAACTTAGATCCATTCCCCTATGTAGGCACCTTAGTGCCTTTAGTTCCATTGATTTGAAGAGTTTAATACATTTAATTAACCCTAGTCAAACTATTTAAGATATTGATTTACATTCAGAATTTTAGATCCACCAAGGTATGAAAGATGTTTTCTTCGAGGCAGCAAAATACAAATAGCCAAAACACTAAAAATGTAACATTTATATAATTCCTGAGTGTGTCATGGTTCTTCTTGCTATAGATAGTTTATTGTGTGTGTGTGTGTGTGTGTGTGTGTGTGTGTGTGTATATATATATATATATATGTAAAAATAAAATATATTTACGAACACAAGAGAAACAAAAAAAAGCAAAAAAAAAAAAGAAGAAGAAAGAAGAATTTCAATACAAAATTAAAAAGTGTTGCTTTTCATGTTTAATGGTGGATACTTTAATAGATACAAAAATAATTTTGCCAAAATATAGATAAAAATATCTGTTTATCCAATGAAGTCTTTCTCAAAATGGTCATTATAATCCAAGTTTTCTATTCATTCAATAAATTTTTCAGATGTTTAATATTGAAGAACACTGGATAACCTATGAAGTTTTATGAAAAATCACACTAATTTTTATGAATAAGAAATTAAAATTAACAGACAGGTATGGTGCCCGCGTCACCGTCATACAGAGTCGAGGGTGAGGGGCTGCGGATTTAACCCATGCGCACACACGCGCACACACACACACACACACACACACAATAACACGGCGAGTCCTTCGTGCTAAGAGAGCAGCAGCCGCGGCATCGGTTTATTCTTCTACCCCAGAGTTCCAAAGAGCTTTCTTATAGGCAGCAAAACAGGAATCCTCTCCCCAGGTGAAATCCCTCAAGGGGTGATTGCACACAGGAGGAAAAGTCTCGAGGATGGGAGGGGGTTTGTTCTCAGAGCAGTAAACATGACTAGCTAACCAAGATAAACACAGACATGGAAGCTGCTAGAAACAGGACATGAAACAGCAAGACAGGCAGGCAGCCCAGTCGGGCCTGATTTCTACAGACAGGAATCTCTTCCAGTTAATTATTGGAAAACCCTGGGGAAGAGGGGTAAGAAAGATTGTAGGAGTCAGAGGGGATGGAGAACACCAGGAGAATATAATCCAGTAAAGCAACAAAGCAGGGATCACATGGGTTCACAGATGCCAAAGCAGCAAGTACTGCAGCCTGCATTGGTCAACCTCAGGTCTTCAGCCTATATATATATATGTTGTAACTGCTAACGTGATGTTTTTGCTGGACTCCAAACTTTGGGAACAGGTGTGTTTCAACTCTTTTGCCTACTCTTAGCACTCACTTTCCCCTGTTGGGTTGCGTTGCCCAGCTTCAGTGTCAGGAATTTTTGCTTTCTCTCATTGTATTTTGTTTTGTTGTATTTTGTTTTCTTTTGGTGGCCTACTCTTTTCTGATGGGAGCTAGAGGAGTGGATGTGGGGAAGAAGCGATATGGGGGGAGCTATGGGAAGTGCAGGGAGGGGAAATTGAGGTCAGGATGTATTGTATAAAAAAAAACTATATTTTCAGGTTGAAAAAAAGAAATTTCAAGGATTTGGAAATGCTACTCAGTTGTACATAATTTCCATGAAAGCATAGGCTTTGGTCCAATTTCCAGCACCAAGAATTAATCAATTAATCCAACTTTGTCTATCAATAGTACCAGTCTCTGAGCTGCCCATGTATTATATACAAGTTTGCAACAGGTTTCTATAGTGGTTTTCACAGATTTAGCTGTTGTTCAACCTTAGCACAACAATTAGATTTTTGCATTACCCTCGTGGATATGATGGACTTGAGGAAAAAACATATTTATCCTGGATTGTGCTAGTAGACAAGCCTACTCTGTCCGAGTCCAAAACAAAGTCATATTTATTTTTTCTCACTTTTTCAGCATTTCTTTCTGACAATAACTGCTCTGGTTAACATAACATTTTCAGTATTTGTTTTCCACAGCCTTTTTCAGATCATACAAGCCCTTAGCTTTGTCTAGTTGCCAGTTTACTGTCACAAAGCCAGGTGCTGAAAATGAGCTTAATAATCTCCATTGCTCTGCAAACCCCAGAGGCCATTCTGCAGCCAAAGAACCTCACTTATCTTCAATCTCCTTGACCAAGTTTTTCCAGCCACTCTGATTTCTCCAACCTTTTGCTTTGGTACTCTCCAGAAAGTACTACTTACAGCAATTGGAATACAGTCTATGTTATATTACGGTAGCAAGGGATAAGCGGCCAATGTTAGTGTAAGTGCAAAGGATAAATTTAGAGAAAGAATCAGTCAGTCTCTGTGATTTTTCTCTTTTCATTCCATTTTGAGACATTTATCACTGGCTAAATGAATCTTAAAAATACTCTCCTATAAGACAGAAAGTAGCCACTAAGCTGAAAGGAAAGGATCATATAGAAGATGCTCAGCGACCAATACCAGGATGACTAAGAAAATAACTGAGTGAATTATGCCTAGATTAATAATTAGTAATATACATCAAACAGTAGTATTAAATGTTTTCAAACAATTATAAAAATGCTTAATATTAAATATAAATGATTTCAGCATTTACATTATGTAAGCTTTTAAATGTATTTTATTAAGTATCAATTTGTGATCATACAAGTATGGTCTTGCTAAATATTTACACTCCAGGAAAGAAATTTGTTAAAATATCATACTGTGTTTCATGTCTATTCTTTGATTTATATTTTCATATGTTAGTACTTTTTTATATTGCATCACAATTATAAAAAGAACTGAGATGATCTCTCTATCTCCTCTGTCTCTATCTCTCTCTCTGTCTCTCTGTCTCTCTGTCTGTCTGTCTCTCTGTCTCTGTCTCTGTCTCTGTCTCTCTCTGTCTCACACACACACACACATACACACAAAAAAACGTGACTTGTGACTTTAGAAATAAGAAAGACACTAATAGGTCCTAGTCAGACTTTTGGGTCCATCTTGATGACTACTCATAAAAATATTAATCAAGCCTGTGATTCAGCTGCTATCATACAGATTATTTCTATCATTGGATGACAACTAAAATGTGGTTTTTACAATCTTGCTCTTTTGCCAAAATGTCACACAGGTTTTTATATAATGGCAAAAATATGCTGAGCAATACTTATATTTAAGAAGTTTCAGAAATTGATGGCTGCTGGGGATAAATGCATCAGTGTCCTTCAAGGATGTTGCCCCTGAGAAAATACTCGAAGACTATTAGATGGTCCAATGTCCATACACATGAAGCATCATTAAGCAAACTCAATTGGTATTGGAAGAAGAAGAAGAAGAAGAAGAAGAAGAAGAAGAAGAAGAAGAAGAAGAAGAAGAAGAAGAAGAAGAAGAAGAAAGAAAGGTTGAAAAAGGGAAGTGGTCAGAAGATAGGTGAGGAGTAGAAAGTGAGGGAATGGGTGGTAGATTTGAACAAAATGTATTATATGCACATACACAATTCTCAAACGATAAATATTTGAAAAATAATAAATAATGATGTTTGATATTATTTACTGATCCTAAAACTAAGGAGTTGTAACCCCAAAGAGTTTCGCCTAATGTCTATTGAAATGGTCTTTATACAGCTATGCAAATATTCTGAAATTGTAGTGTTCCATGAGTTGTCTCAAAAATAGAGAACAGCGCTTTAGTCTAATGGTGGTTTAGCCTTTGCTATTTTTTTTCAAGCATCTAGAATAATTTGATGGTGAGCAGCTCCAGGTTTTCTGTTATAAATATTATCAAAGAAAGACACAACCAGTAATGTGTCTGCAGGAATCCTTTGCTGTTCCATCGGAGTACCTGTGTTTTGAGGGTGCAGGTCCCATGACTACATAGGTACCCTTTTCAACTGAATTTTTATAAGCTTCTTGCAAAGGACAAAACTACATATTTCAGGCTCATTGCCAACTTTGCTTATTCTGCCTATATATGCCAGAAACATATGCCTGGGTTGGAGAGCTATTTTATGGTATTAAAGTATATCCCTCTCAACACAAAGCTTCCTCTTTTGACTGAGTAGGCTAGTCTCAGTTGAAACAATTATTTTATTTTTAAATAGAGACATTAAATTTTTGCCATATTGGTGGATTACACAAGTAAAAAGAAGATGAACTAATATATTTTTACACTCAGCTCATTCAAGGCCGATTTCGCTTATTCAATTATTCAACCAATATTCATATTGATATATTTTAAGCCTTGGTACATTCAGATAGCTATCACTGGGCAGAAAGTCAAAGCAGGCTGTTATTGTTTGTAGAAAACGTATCCTTCAGAGGCTCCTGTGTTTGAAACTTGCCCCCAACTTCTGATACTATTTTGAAAGGAGAGAGTATGAATAAACAAACAAATGAATTTTAATTAGATTAAAAGTATATATCATAATCATCAGTCACTGGAGTCTGACTGGTAGTAGAAGGTCACTGGGTGCATGCTATTTAAAGAGAGCAAAGCCCTTGTACTCTTTTTTCCCATCTCCCACACCACCTCCCGTTCTTCTTGATACAAGAAAAGCAAGCAGTTTTCTATCATCCAGAAATTGAGCAAGTTACCCATAACTTGAACTTTAAGCCAAGATACATCTTTCATTCACTAAATTGCTTTTCTCAGGCATTTGGCTACAGTGCCAAAAAAGCTGGATCTAAACTAGCTGATACAAAGGCAAAGTCATTTCTTCATCACTGATTTTCAGTGTCTCCTACTTTAAAGAACACATATAAACCAATATATGATAGGCAGGCTATGCCATTATGAATCGTAGTTCATTTGGCTAACTTTGTCCAAGGAGTATTCACTCTACCTAAACTAGCTTCTAAACTGTTGCCATGATACGTATAGGCAATAGAACTGTCAATCAGAACGTTTCTAAAATACTTCTGTTACTTGCACCAAAGCAATGTTAATAGTTATCTATCTACATTTTTATGTGCTTATAAATCCATTCTATAATTTATAATATAAAAAGTCATTCTCAGGAGAAACAGCTATAACTAAATAAAAGAAAGAGACACACTACTCACTACATATCACACCAAAGGTCAGGCAGTAATCACTCTAATAATTTCCAAACATGTAAAAGTAAATCTACTTCTTCTAGTCGGACCTGACTAGAGAATAAAGGCCAACGGAATTGAAGGTATCTCAGATAAACATTTTTGTTTCCTTGGAGAGATCCACTCTAAAGGAATATAAGATAAAATATTTGCTTCCTCTTTGCATTCTGGGGAAGAAGAAAAAATATGAAATGTTCTATACTAAGGTAAACACTTGTCCAATAGCTGTTTTGTGGCAAAGTATAGGTAAGGAATTCTAAGCTCATGGTTTTCCTTAAATTGACCTCTGGAAGCAGGTATTTTGCCATTGATATGTAGCAACTGTGGTGACTACATAGACTTTCTTAATTGTATGCCATCTTTCTGAAGATTTTTATAAGCTAATCAATACAGTCAAAAACTCTAAAAACCTGTGAAGCATTCCAGCTCTCGAGACCAACTTTGACCTCAGTGTGTTGAATATTGTTGCCTTATTGTCATATGAAAATCATGTGATACTGGACTATTGATGTGATTATGTTGGACACAAACATGCACACACACAAACACAAACACACCCACACACACACTTACTTGCTTCTATGAGATACAAATAAAAAGTCAATATAAATCAATATATGTAAAATATAAATGATAATAAGCTCTATATTATTTCTTTGGTTACAAATTACTTGAAAGTGAAAATTCATACAACTTCACCAAATAAGAATGCTTTCAAAATTTATCATTCACTAATTATAACTTCATATAAAACATTCCCTTGAATTTTATTTTATTAAACATAAACATAGTGTATCAATTTTCACAGAAAGTCAATTACATTTTGAAAAATTAATTACTATTTACAAAAATATATAATGATACTTAAAATACTTATTCAGAATGTATGGGAATAGACTGTTGTGAAGGACTGCCCTTGTCCAAGAATAAACCTATCCTTGAACTAGCTCTCTGGGTAACAAACATACTACTCTTCACAACTGGGAATGATTTTCTTTTTTGAAACAGGGTTTCTCTGTGTAGCCCTGGATGTTCTGGAACTTTCTCTGTAGTCCACAATGACCTCATAATCACAAAAACCAACCTGCCTCTGTCTCCTAAGTGCCAGGATGAAAGGCCTGCACCACCACAACCTAGCTGTGAAAGTGAGGTTAAATTTGTGTCTTAACTTTATGAGTGATGCTCATTGTATAGCTATTGATTGTTTATGTGAAAAGGTCTTTCTTACCTCAATCCCCTAATAGCAGAAATTACAGGCATTTTTATAAACACATAAAAACTAATTAAATTAATGATATTTTAAAAAATGTCCCTCAGCTTCTAAACATTCAGTTTACTTATTTGTTAAAAATACAATAATTATCCTGTCATACAGTCTGATAATAAAAGGAAATTCTCTATGGTCATTTACTTTTAGCAAAACAATAAAGGATTTAACATATTCTTTCAGACAAACCTGCATGCCAACCAAAGTTTTAGATATTGTAAATTTAATTGCTTTTCAAATAAAGTAATGTTATGCTGTTAAAAGTTTTTTCTGAGTGAGCTAAAACTTTTGTTTTAACTTTTTGCAAAGATGCTTATCTCACCTCTTTCTATACAATATTTGAAGTTCCAAAGATATACATAATAAAATAGAAAGCATGATTAATAAATAATAAGCTTTTACCAGGAAAAATTAATAACTGGAAAAGTACTTTCATAGGATTTAAAAGTACTTATATGAACCACAGGGTGTTTTTATTAGAACAAACTTTGAGGTTTAATTTTGAACTTCCTCAAAGTTAAAGGAAAAAGCCAAAGTAGATGGTTACAAAATACTTACTGTACTTCGATTGAAACACTGTCTTTCTTCAGGGAAAATTACAACTTTCTTTAGCTCCAAGGAACTTTACAAGTGCTGAGTTATCCAGTGTGAGTACAAATCAAGTTTTACACTGTATTTTTCCTCTTCAGGGTTTTTGTTTAACCAGCTTCAGCTTGTAGAGCTAATCACTATCATTGTAACTTAAAGCAATGTTAGGGAAAGCTTGCCACAACAGCAGGGCAATGTACAGCCTTGTCATTCCCCTTTAATTTGAAAGTGTGTTCAGGAATTCACGATGATTTCAAATACTCTTTGGAAACTATTTTCCAAGAAGATTAGGTATCCAAACTAAATGTTTAAATACGAAGCTTAACTCAATGGCAGAGCATTTTCTTACATGCTATGGAACACAGCTACAATTCTCCTATTTCCCATGCTTTACCAGGAACTACTACAAGTCCTTTCCCAAGAAGCCTCTTATAGGAACCGGTCACCATTGCTGGCATTTTGGATCATTAGGGCACTAAAATTTTCTACAGAGTTTCAGTGAGGATTTAAATCTCCTAGGTCATCCAGCATCATGGACACCTCTAACTCTGGCCCAAGCACCTGCCACTCAGCAATGTCCTTGCCTGTAGCCTACCCCCACTCAGAATATCTCCGTTTATAGCCTGGTTGCCAGCCACAGACAAGAGCATTTGTCCATAGCACTTCAAGGTAAAACTTTTTTGAACCATGCCTGTTGCCAGTTTGTGAAGGCGAGCACAGCACAGAGCAGCTGAGGCCTTTCTTTTTACCTTGTGCTAGATTGTCATGGGCAGTAAATAAAGCCTTGTTATTTCCTGTAGCTTGCCTCATTGTCTTAATTTTCAATTTCAGCACCTGGAAACAGACCATTCAACGTCACTTTTCTAAGGGCTGAAATCTGAACTGTAGAGTCAGTCAGTTTGTTGATTCAAAACAGACCATATTCGAGTTCAACATTTTGAACAAGATGTGAGTGGGTAACTAAGGGTCTTTTTTACCGACTTACAGTGATGAGGACTGATACTTATAGCGGCAAGGACTGCCTGCAGCAGTATCAAAGGGCTGAGGTTAAGTGGGATGTTATGATGACTGTGATCAAAGCGGCACATTAGTATAGTGTCAGGCAAGTGAATCATTTCAGTTAATGCTAAAGCAAAAGGTTGGATAATCTAGGAGAAAAACCACAGGCAAATATGAAGGTCAAAATTTGAAGTAGGCAATTAGGAGACCCTAGACAGATAGAGAGGATCTGGGTATGTCATGTCTACGGACACAAGACGGCATACAGCGCCAGCAAACAAAGCGCGGATGCATTTAAATTTTAAGGAAAGAAATCAAAGGAAGGTCATAAATTAAAAACACAAAACCAAAAAAGAATGAAACACAGGGAAGCACAGGGTCTATGGCGGTTAGGACTACATGATGAAAACAGCATTTACAAGTAGACTTAAGTAATGCAGAAACGTATGCAGAACGGTTTCTCTCTAACCTTTTCGACAACTTTTCTCTAAGCTAATTACAATACCTAACATAAATACTCACAGAGCATCATTTCTGCACACTAACACAATGTTCATAACACCATAAGCAAGAAGCTAAAACAGTCCACGTTGTTGCTGTTTCTGTAGTAAGTCAGTGCTTCTTTATGCCCTCCTGGGTCCCATGATCATTCCTGAAGCATTACTGTATCTGAATTTCTGTGATAATAGGCTCAAATAAAAAGAGTGAAGCAGGCACTTGATGATTGCCTGTTTAAAATTATCTTACTCTACAACTCTGAATGATTCTTTTTTTCCTCTTTTACTCTGAATAATTCTTAAAGCCTTTATCTGCATCATACTGTGGAAGTAATTTTCAGAAGGAAACATGAAGAAGAGACGCTACATTAATATGATTAAAGCAAATAAGAACTTGAGTAGCTATGAGATAGTTTTCTATTTACAGACTAATAAAACTATTTTCTTTATAATTACTATTTTTTAAATATTTCATTTAATTTTAATCTATGTACATTGATGCAAGGGTGTCAGATCTTGGAGTTACAGACAGTTGTGAGTTGCCATGTGGGTGCTGGGAATTGTACCCGGGTCCTTCGGAAGAGCAGGCAGTGCTCTTAACCACTGAGCCACTATTTTATTATTCAATCAAACTTTGATCAGTATCTAAACCATGCTGGGTATATTATTAATTACAGGAGACATTTTTTTTTCCTTTTTAAACCACCAAGTTTGTACAGTAAAAATGAAATAACTTTTAAGTTAAAGGTATCTATATAATTGCACATTATCTTTGATCATTAAGTTTCTATGCAATGTTCTCATACACTTATGACCAATTCCCCTTAAGGGCCTGAGTATCTAATCGTACTTTAAAACTAAAGTCCACACTCTCTCCTTGAAGCATCCTCAGTCCACCTTACACTTACAGATCTCCAGGAAGATTATTTTTTTTTCACAATTAGTCCCAGGAATACAGGATGTGCATATTTTCTATTTCTTCAATGTATCACAGTAAATGCCTTAAAATACATAATAATAATAAATAATAAAAACTATCAATAAATGCTATAGGCTGAGGTTTGGACTTCCCAACTCAAATACAGGTATACAGCAATTTAAAACATCAGGGTAAGGGAGAAGGATCCAAGATGGGGACACCGATCACATACTGTGCCTGATCTGCAGGACAGCAGGAACTGTACAACAACCTAAGGACCAAAATGAGAACTGCAAAACACCAGTGCTGGTGTTTCCAAGGTGAGAGGGGACCACACAGTTGTAACACAGGTGGATCCTTTCTCAGGCCACCCGGTTAATACACAGAAAGGCCCATAAACCCCTGTGGTTATTTACACAATGGAATACTACTCAGCCATTAAAAACAAGGAAATCTTGAAATTTGCAAGCAAATGGATGGAACTAGAAATGATGATCCTGAATGAGGTACCCTGGACCCAGAAAGACACACATGGTATGTATTAACTTACAAGTTATAGCCCAAAATAGATGTCATCTGGGAGACTCCATTCAGCAAGGTATCAGGATAGATACTGGGACATGCGGCCAGACTCTAGGCAGAGTGCTGAGAGTAGTATAAAATAATGGGGGCAAGGAGAAATGGAAGGACACAGAGGGTTCAGGAACCCCATAAGCGTACCATCAGGACTTGCTGATCTGGATCGAGGTGGGCCTGCACAAACTGTTGCACCAACCAAAGACAATGTCTGGAAAGAACATAGACTCCCTGTTCAGATAAAGCCAAGGAATAGCTCATTTTCCACACTAGTGGGGGAAGCAGACTGCCTCTGACATGAACTTTGGTGTTCCCAATTAGAACCTCCCCTTGGCCAGGGGACCATGCTGGCAAACAGAGATAGGGGATGCAGGCTATCATGATGAGAGCTCGTAGCCTGTGGTCAGACAGTAGTGGAGAAGGGGACCCCGTGTCAGAGGTCTAGGGGGAGGGAGTAGGGAGGAAGAGGGAAGAAGAGGGAGGGAGGTTTGGAGGAGGGAAGACATGAGCAAGGGGATAACAACCGGGATGTAATTTATTTTCAGAAATCCTGAAAATATATTTGAATTAAGCTTCACAGCCTGGTAAGAACACTAATTCTAATGATTTTGATGACATTATTTGCAGATCTTTAGTCTCAAGCCAATGGAGGGCAGAACCATTTTGTCATATTGTAAAAACACTAGTACTTTATTCAAATACCTTTGACTTTAAGAGTTTATTTGTGTGTATGCGGTTGTGTGATGTACATATGTGTTCTTGTGAGTGTGTGCATATATGTAATGTTGGCTCTGTTTCTTAACAATTAAGGCTTTATTATACAATGCATTATCCTATACAGGAGGGAAAAGAGGTTAAGGGGAAAAAGAAGAAACCTTCTAGGTTTCAGTTCCACAGGATGAATTCCTAGGCCTCTCCAGATAGAAGCAATCTGAACCTGCAGCTTTCTCTTCCTCCTCTCTGTAGGTCTGCAATCCTTGGTCTCACCTCTTGCTCCCTCCTCTTACGGGTTTGATTAGAAAACAGTAGCTGGAGGATATAAGGGATGGGATAACCATTGAGATACAATATGAAAAAATTAATAAAAAAAATTTTTAAAAAGAAACACAATAGCCCAGTTGGAGTGCTCTGTCTTTTTCCTTAATTCCTTATCCAGGATGGTTCCTCTCAGTCTATGACAATGTCCATCTCAGTGTGGTAACCCTGGTGTCTCCAAGTGGAAAAGCCTGGGGCATAGCAGGCTAAGAATGCTTTCACCTGGGGCAAAGCCAGCTATCTGTCCACAATGTATGAATGTGTATATCAGTAACAGCTAGAGGTTGGTGTTGGCTCTCTTTTTCCATTACTTTCTCTTTCATGTACCTTTTCTAAAGATAGGGTCTCTCACTACATCTGGGTTTCATGGGCTCAGCTAGCTAGCCTCCCTCCAAACTCCAGGATCTTCCTGTCTATGTTGCATTACTACTATGGTTACAGTGCATAGCTTTTACATGAATCCTGGGTGTCCAAAAACTGAGTGAGACATCATCTCATCTTCAAAGTCACCTCACAAATGAATTCACTGTTAACACCCCTTTCCTCTGTTGAACGTCTTTGTAGAATGTTTCATGAGTTTCAGAATGATAACCTTAAATATAATTGGGCTTGGCTTTTGTCTCTTAATTTGTCAAACTATTTACAATATCTGTAAATATGTAAAGGAAAGGAATGCATCCAATTAAATATAAATGAAAAACTCCTCATATATCTAATTAACTAAACCATGTCAATTTCATTTGAACTAATGCATTTTATATGACCATTAAAATACTGAAAGTAGAATAATAAGATTGAAAATTAACTTATATATCATTAGTGCACTCCCATTGTAATTTAACAATATTTGAAGTTACAAATGTTATTATAGTGTCTTCAAATTTATAATCTCAAATAATTTCCACCTATTTAAACCTTGAAAATTGCTAAACATAGTTGATGATAATTTTAATCATTATTATTCTAAACAGTAAATCACAAAGACATAATTACTGAGATAAATAGAAAGATAATGACTGGGTCTAGCTTATTCCAAACAATGGCATGCCTAACTCCTTGAGTTAATTTAATTATTCTCATAACTGTTATTTCCTGTAAACTGTCCTTACATTACTGCCTTTATTCTAACTTTTTTTTAAAAAAAAATCTTCTTTTTAAGTAAACTATCCTGATTCTAACTTGTCATCAGAGAGGTTGACTCTCACAGCTGATGGGAGCAAATGCAGAGACTCAAAAACCAAACATTGGGTAGATCTCAGGGATCTCAGGGAACAACCTATAAGAGGAGAGGAAGTATAAGCAAGAAAAGTAGAGCACACCAGAACAATACCTAGAGAGTCAGCTAAGTCAGGCTCGTAGGGGCTCACAGAACCTAAAGCAACAATCACAAATCCTGCATAGGTCCTCACTAGGTCCTCTGCTTATATGTAATGGTTGTACACTGGGTAGTTTTACGGGAGAAAGTGTCTCTGACTTCTTTGCCTGTTCTTGGGACCCATTTTCTCCTACTGGGATGCCTTGTCCAGCCTTGCTGTGAGGGGTTTGTGCCTACTTTTATTATATTCTGTTAGGCCTTGTATTGTTGACATCTCTGAAATCCCTGGGAGACCTGCTCTTTTCTGAAGAGAAATGGAGGCATAGTGAATTGATTTGGCAGAAAGGGCAGTAGGGAGCAGGTGGGAGGAGCGGTGGGAGAGGAAACTGCTATTGGGATATCATATATGATAAAAGAACAAATAAAAAGAAAAACATAAGAAATAACTCTTTTTGAAAATACAAAAATTAAAATAGAAAAAATTAAGAAAAGAAACATTCTGGCTTCATTCTCTAATGTGGGTGTAAGTGGCCGTTTGCAAACACTGACTGAAATGTACAGTCAGCATTAAAGAAGGATTGTATAGGGGGAGGAGGTCTCCCTAGGTCACGGACATAGGGGAGGGGAGAAGGGGAGAAATGGGAGGGAGGGAAGAATGGGAGGAAACAGGGGAAGGGCTAACAATCGAGATGTAATATGAATAAATTAATAAAAAAATCTAAAAAAAAAAAAAAAAAAAAGAAGGATTGTATTTCCAGCTTTAAGACTTGCTTTGCCAGTTTAGTTTGGATTTCATGTGGTAAAATGTAGCTTAGTAGTATTTATGTTTAATAAATAAAGAGGAAATCATTTATGGCTTATCTTCCAGAGGACAATTAGCACACCTTGCCCCTGATAAGCACCCTTCACATTTAAAGGTTTACTTGCTCATGTTGTGGAGCAGCCAAGCTCTGGTACAAAACCAATAGAAGAGTTTTAAAGGCTAGAATTGTCAAAAAAAAAAATCATTAAGCAATTTTCTATTTTGATTACCAGATTATTTATGCCCAGTAAATGAAGAGATAATGTCAGTGATTGTAACTCATTCTAGAAGGATTTACCAGTAATAACTAGATATATGAAACATTTATATATTTATTGCTATTAGACAATTTTGGAGATAAAATTATGAATAGAAGTCTGCTAGAATTGAAATTTGTGAGGAATATAATTTGAACATCATATTATTACATTTTAACCAAGCTGCTTTTGTGGTATTCATAAAAATCCCCCAAGAATTCATATTTCCAGCTTTAAGAAGGAAACATACATTTCTCCAATTTTAAAAGTTAGCCCTGTACAGATTGTATTTACCTACAAATTTGGTTAATATTTACAAAATAAAGAAAAAATATTGTTAAATTTAATAACTGATTTTAAAGAACTGAAGTGTCCACACTGGGTACTGGCAAGATGGCTAGGGGCCTAACAGCAAATACTTGTGTTACTGAGGACAGAGATGTGATGTTCAGCACAAAGCTCTCATGGTTGACAACTACCTGTAACTCTAGCACCATGGATCTGCCACTCTGGCCTTTGTGGGCACCTGCATGCACAGACATGCACACACACATATATGGTTAAGTGAAACTAAAATAAATGTTTAAAAGACAGTCAAGATAAAAATGCTTGCTTATTTTTATTTTAGTAATACTTCATTCAGTCAATTTTTTATTTTTTGTTTTGTTTTTGTTTTTTGTTTGTTTGTTTGTTTTGGCAACAATTGGCCTTAGATAAGCCTCATTGTTGGAAATGGCGTTACTTATTAGTATGCTAATATTAAATAAGACAATATGCTGTAAGACAATCTGTACACTTAGGCAACTAAGTCATGCTTATGTTTGCTTGCTTTCCTGTTAGACTTATATGGCTATTACAGGATAATGAGGTAAGATTTAAATAAACTATTTGAAACCAGGTTTTATTTTTTGACACTAATTAAATTTTGTCTTCCTTTTGCTTTCTTTTGATGTAGGTATTATATCATTCACAAGGCTTTTTTCATATAAAGTCAAAATGTTCATGCTCTGTATATTACACTGAAGTATTCATGACATATAGACCAAGAGATACAGAGTTGACTATTAAGAATGCTCATTAGAAAGTAATTTGTGGTGCATTTTTGGATACACATAATGCAATAATAAAGTAGTAGAGAGGTGTGCACCTTTAATAATGCCATTCAAGGAAGCTGAGAGAGGAAAGCTATGTAAATATAGGCATGTAAGAATAATTTGGATATTCTACAGATGTCTTGTATCAAAACAAATAAGCAAAAATATCAAGAGTATTAAGAAGATTCCACTCTGTGTAACAGTTCTTCTCCTAAAGTGTCAGTAAGTGGCTTATGAGATTAAACTGTACAGTAGTCATAAAAACATGGTGCTCAGACAGAGAATAACTAATAATTCCCCATAGAAAGCATTTACTAAACACACCTCAAGGGAAACTAACTTTAAAATACAAGGATATAAATAAAATAAGAGCCTGGGGCTTTAGCTCAGTAGTAGTACAATTCTCACTCAGGCAACAGGCCTGGAGTTTAGTCCTCAGCAGTGTTCTACACAAGCAGCATGTTTTCCCAGTGTGGTGTGGGAACATATTTTTTATGTGGCAGATCTTTTGTATACATATTTAACCCACTCTGAACATAAAAGTGTGGGACTCTTAATTAATCTAATGCCTTTCATCAAGCGAATGTTTCAGATTTTTTATAGTTTGTACTTGTAAGCTATTGAACATAGCTTAATCTTGATTTCAGTGTATAAAAAGAGAAATTCACAGAGAGAATGAAGTTGATACTTTTAAATAAGAACTATCATTTATTTCATAGAGAGTTCAATTTCCTATGCAAAGGAAATAGACTAATGAAGGAGTTGTGGCTTTATGGAATTAAGACACCAACAATCCTGGTACTGAATAGCGGTTGGTAACTTACTAGCAGGCAGGCTGTAACATCACTTTACATGGGGCACTTTCCATAAAAGTCTCTGGTAGCATTAGACAATTTAAAAAACTATATATTTATTATTTTGAGGGAAAGATATAAACTACAAGACTTTTATAATGCAACAGGACCTCTGCATTGAACTTATCTTTTAAAAAACATTCCAGTAGGCAATGTGAGTGATTAAGCACAATATTAAAAATATAGAGAGAATCTATATTTCAACAATTCTTTACAATATATTTACCAGTGGGATACTATAATAACAGGAAAACATTTTATGCAAAAAGATGATTAAAATATTTCATTTTAAAATTAAAAATCATATCTCATTTGAATCTCAAAAAGCTATAGGAAGCACAATCAATCACTAGCCAGAAATACTATAAAATTTTCACAGTCATATTGTATTCATCAGCCTGATCTTAAGACTCTTCAAATCATAACAGTGAAACCCAGGGAATTGCCCTGAAAATATGTAGAAGCCATAGTAAGAGTTTCCATGTAGATTGATCATTGTGAATCAGACAGTTCTAGAAGAAATGTCTGATTCATCTTAAAAATGCTACATGCATCATCTATTATTTTCCACAGTTTATGGAGGAAGAAGCTACTGGGGTGAGTTAACCTGCAATACTGAGATTAAACTCAGGGAATCTGTCTCCTGGTCACTTGGATTGCACTGTCCACATCCTATACTACTGGAGTTTGTCATATATAACATGGCAGAAAAATTATTTAATAATATATTTGTGTAGTAAAGTATTTGCTACAGAGAATTTGATGGATAGGTAAAGAGACTGACATATGATCAAAAGCGTTGGTGGCTGAATGATTGTAAGAACCAAAGGACGAGGGAGTTTGATTCAAAATTGTATATTCTATATATAACAGGGGCCACACCCATAAGATCTCCACACTATAGCTGTTTAGACAAGAAACACCTAAACAATGACAAAATCAATTGCTATGCCTATAGGAGTGAAGGAAATATTAATGACCAGATTTTTAGATGAGGAGCTATAGGCAATTATTGATTAGAAAGATGTGTGTGTGTGTGTGTGTGTGAGAGAGAGAGAGAGAGAGAGAGAGAGAGAGAGAGAGAGAGAGAGAGAGAGAGAGAGAGAGGGAGATTGTGGTTTTTGTGTCTAATAATATAAAAATAAGAGGAGGAGAAGCCAGGAGACACAGCAGTGGGGAAATAATGTAACTACACTTTAATTAAACATATAAATAATAATATATTCTTAAAGGAGAAGTGATTACTTTGCCATGTTCTTTTTTAATTTTAAATTTTTATTTGCTTATTTTATACGTAGGTATAATTTATTTAGATCATAGCAATGCCTGCTTTCTTCTACTTTACAATTTCTCCAAAACACACCCCACAACATCCCTTTCCCATCTTCATGACTTCTTTAAAAGAACAAAAAAATTTATTTCTGATACAGAGTTACAAACTATTGATTCTTCTTCCACATTGTAAAGAGACATGGATCTTACAGTATTTATTTTATTTTTCAATGTTTTATTAGGGTGAGATATTCTTTATGAGCATAAACACACCATAAGTACTTTATGTACTAAAATTTTGCTTTATTTCTTTAACTATGTTATGATTTCAAGTTACAGAAAGTAGGAGCACATTTCCAGTAGATCAAAACCAATATTTAAATGAAAATTACAGCAATATATATATATATATATATATAACATTTAAAAGTCATTATTTTTTATGAAAAAAACCAACAATATGTGCTTTGTAAGTACTAGAGAACATCAACTCCAATTCTCATCTTTGTTCAGTTTGTGTTGTTGTGTTTTTTTCTGTAATGTGATGTTTGTCTTATAATTGACTTGATTCTACTGAATAAACCTCTCTACCAGTGGTCCTCAACCTGTGATTTGAGATCCTTAAATGACCCTGTCAAAGGGATGGCCTAAGACAATCAGAAAACACAGATATTTACATTACAATTCATAACAATAACAAAGGTACATTTACAAAGCAGCAATGAAAGTTTTTGTTGACGTCACAGCATAAGGCACTGTATTAAAAGGTAGCCATTTTAGAAAGGTTGAGAATCATAGATCAATTGAGTTAGACCAGGCATTATCAAGATGTAAGACTTTTGTCTTGGGTTTTACACTTTCACTATCAAATATATTTTTATGCACTTATATGCCACCAAAATAAAAAACATAAACCAACCAAACAAAACAGCAACATTATGGAGAAAATCGGAATAATATAAGTTTTATATCCTCTCATGACTAAAATATCCATTACTTGTATTTCAGTCCTTTCTCATCACCTAATATTTACCCTTAATTGTTCTTTGTGTGATATTGCTTAATATTACACATTTGGAGTCTATAAATTCCATATTACTATTTCAAAGAAAAAAAAAAAACAGCTTCATAAAAAGTTGAAATTACTGGACCAAGACTGAAAATATTGATTCTCATTCTTACAAATCAACTATATTTTCCTAGTCATGTACAAAGAATGTCTATCAACATATAATATGTGAGCATTATTGGAACTGAATTCTAAATAAAATAAGGGCTATTTTTAAAGAACTCTTGAAGGTCTACCTTCTGCTTTAGGCAACCTGTTTGGAATTAGTCTGCATTATTTTAAATTTCAACTGCTTTATAGAAAACTTAGAACTAAATATCATAGTTCATGGGGCTGGAGAGATGGCTGGCTCCATGACCAGGACACTGGGTCATCTTTCAGAGTACCTGGATTCAATTCCAAAAACATAGCAGCTAACTCTAACCCCTGTTGATCCTATGCTCTCTTCTGCTCTCTGCAGGCATTGCATACATATGGCACAAAGAAATACATACAGCAAAATACTCACACACATAACAATAAATTTTAAAATTTTAAACACATCACACAGTAGTATTAACCAGACCTTGTGAACATTATCATTTCCCTGTGTATTTTATATATAGCAAAACATGAGGGGTTCTAGAAAGTTGCTTCAAAATGTTTTGGTTCTTGAAGACATCTGTTACTAATACCAAAATACTAGGACCCAAGAGATGCCAGGACAGAACTTCTCACATTTGCATCTATATAGATTCCAATATAGGTGTAAAACTCTAACTTGTGTGGCACTAATCAGCTGGTATTTTCCCCAGTTAGTGGGAGATTAAGCATTTTTTTTATCAGCCTTGAGACTACAATAATAATTGCCTCCATCAGACCAATTTTGTCAAAACTGCATTTGTAATTCAAATGACAAAAATGATTTTCTTTCAACAAGTACTTTCAAGGGCACTCACTTAAACTTTTAAGGAAATTCTATAACACCTCACATTTTTTTTCTCATATAATTTTCAAATCTAATAATGATTTTCCCTTTTTTTTCTTGACCTTTGGCTCTTTACTTCTATTACTTAATATTATCGCCTTCATGATTTAAGCTCCCATGAGGGCTTGTTGTTTCTCATACTGAAATCATATGCAGTGTAGAATATCTTTCCTAAAAGTATGCGCCTCAGAGAAACATGGCATGTACTGTCAATGCTTACTGATTTGTGGCTCCAAGCATGATGGACATGAAATGTAAGTGTACTTCCACTAGAAATAATATTTGAATTTCTGCTAGCATAGCACAAAAGCATTTATAGCCTAAAGAAAAGATATGAAGAAATCTTGGAAAGTGATAATTTCATTCAATATTCTCTGGAAGTAATGACATAACTACCATTTAAAATGATAAGGTTCTCTTTTAAAATATTTTTAAAAGATCATACTGCAGATACATAGTCCAGTTTATATCATCTTTGTGTTCTTTCACTGATGATTTCCAATCAAATATTGATATACTGGTTTGAAATTTATATTTTTCTCACTGACAGGATAAAGCAAATTTCAGTCCTGCACCATTCATTGCATTGCTAATTTGTCATCAGGCTTGGTTCTAAACTTGCCTCCTAAAACATGTTACATTTGCAAGTTATCAATTTATAAATCCCATGCTCTGCTCTCCCAGAGGTTAAGAATCTGATTGGAGATATGGCAATGCTGCCTCTGCCAGCTCCCTCAGGTGATACTAATGTGCATTTCAGTATATTTTGGAATGCATGGATCATGAAAGCTTGATAACTACTGATGAAAGATATAATGAAAGCCAAGCAATGTGAGCCTTGGGTGCTCTAACTTTTAATGTCTGTATTGATAGAACTTGATAATCATCTCTCTAATTGGTGATAATAATATAATTACGGATCAAAATCTCCCATTGATGTTTTTCTTATCCTTAAAACAATATGATCCTTAAGAGAACTGTGTTTATGTTTTTGTTATATAAGAATATTTTTATTTGTATTACTTAGATATACTGCTGTTACAAAACATAAAACTACTATTACGAATCCATTAAAAATAACATGCTAGAAGAGTATGTTGAATGAAGGTAAGAGAAGGAAGATGAGAAAGAGTGCTGTGAAATGCTCTCCTCTAGACAGGACATAGTTGTTGCATGTATGACTACACAACAGGTATGTAGTCATACCTGAGCCAGAAAGAATAAGGACAAATCCAGTTTTCAAAAAATCCAGCATGGATCAAGGCGGGCCTTTTATGGTCTCATTTCTAGCTGAACATCTGGCCTTTAATGACTGCTGAGGGAAATATCACTTTTCTTTAAAAGATGATTATTTGAAGACCACCCTTTCCTCCGTAGACAACCCCACAGCCATGTATATATAGTGAGCACTAATTGGGCTCTTTGAGTTACTTAAAAAGTAAAAATAATAAGAGTATAATGTTAGTCTTTGAGGGGTGATTGGGTAGATATGTTCAGTAAATTTTATATACATATTTAACTTTTTCAAACCAAACAATACACACAAAAATACATGAAGATGAAGAACAACCTATTCTTTATTCATTGAAATGTAACTCTCTAATTTTTTGTTGTGTATGGCCAATAGTCTTCTTATAAATTTAAATGAACTAGGTGCAGTGGGGCTCGCCTGTAATCCCTATGGTCAGGGAGGCAGAGGCAGGTGGATCTCTTTGAGTTCAAAGCTAGTCTAGTCTGCAAAGAGAGTCTAGGACAACCCAGGCTTCACAGAGAAACTTGTATGGAAAAAAACAAATAATTAAACAAAAACACAAACAGTTCTGAAGAACATGATAAAAATCTCACAGCAACCTGTTGCTTACAGACTGGGAACAGAATCATCCCTTGGCACAATGGTTCACACTGCATATGATTTCCCCCTATTAGTAACTTACTTGTCAGCAGTTTCACTTAACAGATTATTGTGTTATTCATGTGTTGGTTTTCAATTTATCTTTGGCATGATATAATATATTAACTGAGGGCAAGAGTGACTTCTGTGACATATCTGCCCATAGGGAATTTATAAATTGTGGTATGTCTAGACAATGGAACATTACTCATCAAAAATAAGAACCATGGGGTGGGGGAGTTGACTCAGTGAGTAAGAATACTTGCTGGGCCAGTGTGATTATTTTAGTTGAAATTTGTAGGACTGAATTACATTAAAAGGCAATCATGGTCATATGTGACTGTACAGCATTTTGAGATCACTGACACTAAAAAAGGGGAGAAGAAAAGGAAAAATAGGAAGAAGAATAAAAAGTGAGTTGTTCAGGATGAAGTAAACATAGAAAAAATTAGGAGAAAGAAACCAGTCTGAAATATTATCGACTTTTAAATCTGGGTTGAACATAATTTGCATAGAAGAAATAATTGACACCTAAGGTTTGGCAGAGATAAATTTCTGGGTAATAACTAAAATAAAGAGTTATTTGGGTATAATTATACTATTTAAAAAACTGATATAGAAACAGCAAGTACATTGTTATGCATCAAAACCCTTACATATATACAACATAAAGAGAATTTTTTTGAGATTTTTTTTTTCTCAAGACAGAGTATCTCTCTGTTGCCTTGGCTGTCCTGAACTGACTTTGTACCAGGTTGGCTTTGAATTCACAGAGATCTGCCTGCTTCTGCCCCACCTAGTGTTGTGATTACAGGCATGCACTGAAGAACCAAGCTGAGATTTCTTTTATTGAAACAAAAAATCATACAGTATAATCTAATTATGCACTTCTCTTCAACCAATTTGTCATACATACTACCTACTCACCTAATTCTATGCCCTTTCTTAATGTAAGCTATGGAATTAATAAGCACATGTCCCTCTTGGGTCAACATTAATTCCACATGTTAAAAGTGTTAGGGGTTGAATATATGGGAACATCTTATTAGTCACACAATTTTTCTATGACTCAAAACCAATTCTAAATATAAAACCTAAATTTAAATGAATTATTATTTTGGGCACACTACATTCCTGGAAAAATACCATTATTCTTTGCCTATGGTAAATAGAGCCAAGATATGTTGAGGACACTGTTAAAACAAAGAACACCACTCTAAATATTTCTGTGTCCTGATTCCTAACCTATCCATTATCAGATCTTTTCCCTGCTGTCTGACCTCAGCACTACTGTCTACCACCAAGATAATTTCTATATCAATGACAGAATCATATGTCTTCCCTGAAGTCTGCTGACAGGACTGCCATTGTAAGTGGAAGAATGGTCCTTTGATTGTCATATACACATAAGAGCAATAGATGACATATCTGACGGGTTCTAACTTCTCTCACTGTCTCTGTAATTGGATATCCTGATGTAACACAGGGAGTCCATTCATATTCTGTCATTATGTGATCTGAGGAAGTATTTAGACATCAAATCCCCTATACACTTGACTCTCTGTCAGTGATAATGATTACATTACCAATGTAATTAATAACATTGACTTGCTAATATATAATTCATATAAGGTATAATAATTATTCAAATATAATTATTGTAATCATGACATTCAATAATGTTAATGACCAGTTATTATATCATACATAATATTCCTAGTGGGTTCTTTTTTATCAGTAACATGTCTTCTATAATTACATCATTTGAGTGTTGGTTATCACAATCAGTCCTCCTTTTACACAGAATGAGAAGTAATGTGAAAGGCTCTATATGTGACTCAGAATCTCACAACTAATAATTTATGTTGGCAGGTCTTAAACTAAAGCTGGTACTTAAACCTCTAACCTTGTATTTTATTGTGTCTTTATTTTATATTCAGGCACCTATTCTTAGGTATTATAGACTGAAGTTTACCCACAGTGTTCTGTGTTGCAGACTGAACAAGAAATCAGAGTTCCTTAGTTGTTTGTTATGTAGTGTGTAATTTGAGTTATTGGTAAAATTCAGTTATTGGTTAATTTGTAAAATATAACTAAACCTAAATGAGTGTTTAAAAATGTTTTTATAAGTATAGATATCTTTGAAAAGTTAAGTTTGAGTCACGAAATAAATCCTGGGCCTCACCCTCAAAAGTATTTTTCTTTTTTTTTATTTTTCTTTTCCAAATGTCATAACATTTATTTCTTGATTTTATCAACATAGAATAACATTACCTATACCTTTAAATGTAGTTTTTCTCTTTAGTAAATTGCTTCCAAGACTGATATATTCTTTTTTTTTTTTAGTTGATTTTTAAAAAATTTTTTTAAATTAATTTATTCTTGTTACATCTCAATGGTTATCCCATGCCTTGTATCCTCCCATTCTTCCCTCCTTCTTATTTTCCCATTATTCCCCTCCCCTATGACTGTTCCTGAGGGGGATTACCTCCCCCTGTATATACTCATAGGGTATCAAGTCTCTTCTTGGCTACCTGCTGTCCTTCCTCTGAGTGCCACCAGGTCTCCCCCTCCAGGGGACATGGTCAAATGTGAGGCACCAGAGTACTGATACATTCTTACAGATGTGATTAGATTTAGTAGTTTGTTTCTTTAAACATTCTTGGTGTATGGATGTTTTACATGTACATGTTTATTTGTTTGTACCTGTTTATTACATTTACATACAATCATGTGGCAGTCAGTGGTGAAAGTCAGTTGCCTTAATTTCTTCTGACTTTTTTTTTTTTTTTTTGAGGCAGGGTCTCTAGATAAATCTACAATTGAATATTTTTGCTAGACATTTTTTAATTATCTGCCCATCTTTACCTTTTCAGTACTAGGATTACAGAGGTATGTTATGGATCTGACTTTTTGTTTGAATTCAGATCCTAATGCTTGCATGACAGTCACTTTAGTTACTGAATTCTCTTACCTGTTTTCTCCAATTTTAAGTATTATTCCATGATACACATAGACAAATTTCAAATTTTGTTTATTTACTCTTTGGCTGAAAGATATTTGTCTTACAGTAACATGCAATAGTGATAAAGAATACTCATTAACAATACCTTGTGGAGCGCAGATTTTCCTTTCAAATACTAGGGATTGGAATTAAAGGGCACTGGATATTTCACATTAAATATATTTATGTGTTGGGCAGAAGCTTCACAATCTGACATATTCTGTACTAAAAGACTCCAAAATTCCAGATATTCATAATTTTCTTCAATTTTGGTGTTGCCAATATTTTAACTTCACCTTTTTTGATTATATTAGAATAACTTGAAAATTGTAATGAAAACAATATTTTTTTGTGATTATGGCAGCTCATACAGCCTACCAGTAGAAATATCAGTACTCTAATCGCACTTCTAATACTAGTGCATAGCAAAGCAGAACGCATACAAAAGAGAATCAGAGCAACTAAAAATAGACCAAATTTATATTATATTATATTATATTATATTATATTATATTATATTATATTATATTATATATATGAAACAAATATTTTCAACATATAAACAGTTTTAAATAAATATGTATATAAAAAAGTTCTTATTTTTACCCTATCTCAAGCAAACAAAAAGACAAACAAAATGTTCTTAACGTACTAAAATTGTCCACCTTATGAATTTAAGAATTGGCAATATACTGTGTACAAAACTAAAAAAGAAGTTTAGACCACAAAAGAAAATTTATAAACTTGTCATTCAATTTCCTGAAAATATCATAATATTTCACGGTGTATATTATGCTTTTTTAACTCAATGAACAGAAGGCGGATGTCTATTTAGATTGACTTCATAGCTACTGTAAGAAAGACATCATACAATATAAATGTGCAGGTATCTCAGGTAGGATTTTGTTTTTTTTGAACATAAGCTCAGATTAGAATAAATGGTTCATATCATATTGTCACTATATTTTTAATGATTTGAAAACATCCACACTAATTTGCACAGTGGATGTTCATTATGAAAATGATACTAAAATGAATGTATAATAATTAAATTATTAATTTTTTGCAAATATGAAAATGTGTCTATGAAATCAAAAGGTGATGATTTAAAACTTGGACTAATGGAGTTTGGTGGATATGGCAGCACAGAATATCTGAGAAGTGTTGGGGGAAGAGGTATTGATCAGTATATGTTGTATGAAAAGTTATTTTTAAAAATTGAAGTTTATAACTATACTAATGAATTAGATGTTATCACTGGCACTGTGATTCATCTATTTGGTGAGGAATATACATATATATATATATACACATAATATAAACTTATTACTTGTTCCATTCATCTCATGTTAAAATTATGAAAAAGAGCCAGGAATGGTGGCACATAGCTGTAATTCTAGCACTCTGGGAGGCAAAGGCAGATGAATCTCTGTGAGTTTGAGGCCAAGCTGGTCTATAAAGTAAATCCAGGACTGCCAAGGCTATGCAGAGAAAGCCTGGCTCAAAAAAAAAAAAAAAAAAAAAAAAAGAAAGAAAGAAAGAAAGAAAAGAAAAAAGAAAAAGAAAAAGAAAACAAACAAACAAAAAGAACAACAACAAAAAGAAAAATATGACTCTGTGGATGTTTTCTTAAAATTATGCATGTTATGTTTCGTGTCTATACTTAAATGAGCAAAAGACAGTACATAGTCTCTGGGTCTCTATTATTAAATTTTGTATTGCTTAATTATCCTTTAGAACATTTGAGTTACTCGTTAAGTAATATACTTTGGGAAAATTCTAATTATCTGAAAATGCTTACAAGATAAAAAATGTGCTAGCTTATTAGTTATTGATGACTTAAGTAACATTAATTATTATAGTTTCTAAAGTCCATGAAGTTAACTTACTGTATACATGTAGTATAGGGAATGAAAGTGCACAATTACTACTTTATGATTATTAACATCATGTATATCTTTCAGATATGAAAGTTTCAGATATGAAACATTGCATTGATTGAGGGAATAGAGAAAAATAATTCAAATTTCCATCTCTTTCCAAATTTATTAACTCTATACTTTTAAATAAAAGGGCATCATGGAACTTACCTCGGATTTAGAGTTTATCTTATCCAGTAACAATTTCACTGTAAATTGTTAAATCATGGGGGTGGGGGGTGTCAAGGCTTTAAGTAATACATTGTAGCAGAGGAAATATCTCTACTACACTTATATTTCTACTACAGTTATTTAACTTTCTATTAGAACACTAAAGTAATTAATAAGTAAATTTCTTTAAAGCATTCATACCATGCACAGTTCACAAAATTTACACTGTTAATTTCAATGGCTTATTTGATATTTTCCCATCATAATTTGTAAAATTCATATTAGTATTTCTTAGATGTAAATGGATCTTTTGAAAAACAACACTAGTCCAGTAAAAAAAAAAAAACATGAGAAATGATATTTTCAGTTTAAATTCTATTATCCAAAAATACTATTTTCTAGTATGTTATACAGAAACTAGCCATCAGTAGAGCTAATAATGCAAATTCAGTCTTCTCGAATGCAAAATATAACTTAGAAAAATGAATCCTGTAGCTTTGGATGGCATATTCAAGACCATCTGTATTCAGCAAGAAAGTCTTAGACCATTCACTAAAATAGCAAGTGCATTTTATTTTTAAAGACCTCAATCTAAGAGAGATTGCATAACATCTCCCTATAACACAGTCCAAGGTTTTAAAATCCTTTGTCAGGAATTCTTCCTATCTAACCTACATCACTCAGACTTCACTGAGGTCCATCACTTCCTGTGGATTTTTTTTTCTTCTCATTTTATTCACAGTATAAATAGAGAACTACTGAGATAGAGCTGATTTGGGGATTGAAATGAGTTGAATCACATCCCCAACATTACTACCTGTCAGAAGAGGGCATTGTAAAAACAGAACAAATTGGGGAACAGTGAAACTAAATATAGAAGGAACTAAATGTAGGGGATTACAACACTAAAAATCATCCACTCCACTAACTTATAAAAATTAGGATATAACATAGTTGGTCATAAAATTCTTATTTTTTAGCTTAATACTACCAATTCCTTTTATAGCCATTTCTAAATTCTTGATAAAGGCAATAGATGTGGAAAACAAAATAAGCAGGGGTACTAGAATTTCAGTTTGTGAACCTCCCCCTGTTTTTATTTCAATGTTTCAAAGAACACATGAAGCTTTTATTTAATTTATCTGACCAAATTTATTCATAAGCAAGGATGATAATTCTTATTAAGTCAGCCACTGATTATAACAATTTAGAGAAGAAA
This sequence comes from Acomys russatus, assembly GCF_903995435.1. Taxonomy (NCBI): domain Eukaryota; kingdom Metazoa; phylum Chordata; class Mammalia; order Rodentia; family Muridae; genus Acomys; species Acomys russatus. Next base: position 33,836,648 of record NC_067153.1, read on the forward strand.
ACACGACAATAGATTTGAATAAAATCCTATCCCATTGCATGAGTTATTTTGCCTAACTAAATTTAAATATTTTACTTCAAAAGCTCTCGGTAATTTGGTCATACACTGTGCCTATGATATTCACTTTCTCACTTATCTTTGGAAGAAATACCACAGATGGAATGGGAGAACATTAAGAGAATAATTTTTGAAACTAAGTAAGAAAGATACTTAAGCTGTAATTACAGATTTTCTGAATCTATGTATGACCACAGCAAAAAATTAGTTGTACATACCAAAACTAGAACATTTTATTCTTAGTGAGGAAAGCAGAACACAGCAGACACTTAGAGATTACAATGAAGACAGCCTGGGTTAATCAGGTGCTGACACTCCAAATCCTTTGACATTTACAGGCTAAGTGCTGAGAAAGAAACTTTTTTAGTTGCTTCCACTGTCCAACTTGAAGTCATAAGAATTGGAGATTTTCTGTGCAATTTTTTTCTCATTTTCTGCATTTCCAATCACCTTATGAATATATTCAGTATATTTTATGCAATTAAGGTCACATATGAACAAGTATTTTCATTGTTTGAAATGGGGAAAATGTGTCTGCATATGTACAAGAGGCAAAAAGAAAACAGTCAGACAAAGAGACTGAAGGGCCAAAAGACAGAAACAATTTGTAAGGCTATACATTTATATATCAAAGCCAGATAAGATATTTGCCTCAAGAAAAATTTTCTACTACAAGATAAAAATATTCACAGTGTATATGTAGTATCCTACTTAGAATAAACCAACATCTCCACACAGTCTAGAGTCACCTGAGTATCCAAGATCAGCTTGGCCTTCAGGTAGGGTATGACTTCGAATTGGAATTGTATTGGTTGCATTAATGTATGTAGCAGGATTTCCCACACTGTTAGTGGGAAGGTGGTCCTGGATAGTATAGGAAACACTCAACGGCCTATTCAGTGCATATCAGCCATAGTATGTATATCTGATCACTGCAACTTCAACAATATATCTCCTTAGTATGCTGAAGGCAACAGTGAGTGGGGATATTAATGGACAATTATCAAAAGCAATGAAAGAAAGCTATGGTCATGGCTTTCTCACAAATATTTTCTTCTTACTCTGTACCTGGTATTTATTGTAATTTTCATCACTACTGATCATGATATTTACTGTGATATTTATTGGCATATTAGTATAGTCTCCAAAATTATCTGTTGCTTTTCTTCATTTGTGATTTCCAGTTAGTTTTAAGATATAATTTGATTTTATTGGAAATGCGTTAAGTAGGTACTTAACATGGTGAGGGAATTGAGAGTTTATCTGAATATCTTAATGCATTGATTTTAAGCCATTGCCTTTTAGGCACAAATTCAGCTCTTCAAAGGAGAACAATCAATAAGTGGAGAACAAGTGAGATATATTGACAAAGACAGTTATTACACAGTTGACCAAAGTCAATTGTTTCATGAATAAAAAAGTCAGAGTCCAAAGAACAAGTACTAATTAAGTGATAGCAAACACACACACACACACACACACACACACACACACACACACACACACACACACACACAGACACACACCCATGCACGCATACATATTACTATAGAATAGAGGCTTATAGACAGACATTCAGAAAAACAATCAGTTGAGCTATGTGTATAAATTCTGCTTTTCAGAAAACTTTGGAAAATAAAGATCACAAATACTTAACTAAAATATTTTTATAAATCTAGTGAAAAAATAAAACCATTATGCATATTGGGATTAAAGGCATGTTCTACCATGCCTGGCTTCTATGTATATTTTTAAGTTATGATGGACTTTAATGACAGCAATGGTTAAAATATCACTATCAAATATATGAATTTAAATGTATAAAATACATTTCAATGTTTATATGATAATATTGTCGAAATCTTGATGCCCTGATAGATATCTGTGTTGCTTCTGTTATATGACAAGAAGAAGAATAAAGTGTATAATTGTCCTAGAGCACTGTTTGGGTTATTGTCTAAATATTAAGTGTTCTTCAATAGGTTCTATGATTTAGTTAGAGTTTCTATTGGTGAGATAAAAGATCAAGACCAAAGAAACTTAGAGAGAAAAGGTTTTATGGATGTTTCATAGGCTTATATATGTGTCAAAGACTAGGTTAACACGCGGTGGAAACATTTGGCAAGTATTAGGATTAGGAAGAGTGGTATTGTTGGATGAGATCAGTCTCTGGGTGTGGACTTTTAGGTTTCTACAGTCCATAGTTCATGCCCTTCTGAGTGACTCTCGCTCTCTCTCTCTTCCTCTCTTCTCCTTGTGTGCACTCTCTCCCTCCCTCCCTCCCTCCCTCCCTCCCTCCCTCCCTCCCTCCCTCCTTCTTCTCTCTCTCTCTCTCTCTCTCTCTCTCTCTCTCTCTCTCTCTCTCTCTCTCTCTCTCTCTCTCTCTCTCTCTCTCTCGGGTCGTTGAAGCTCATGTCAGTCACCCCCATCTATATTTATCACTCTCTCCTTATCTCTCTCTCTATCAGATTGTCTCAAAGTAAAAGTTCTCAGTGACATTTCCAAAGATATGTCTTCCTTCTTGTTTCCCTGCTGGCATCATCACCACCAGGATAACCATGGACTCCCCATCTGAAACTGAAAGGCCCCAACAACTAGCTAAGATTTAAAATACTGTGTTGAATAAATATGGTGAAATTGTCAGCCAGGTATTGGACCTTATTGTAGTGGAATTGCACTGAGTTTCCCTCCATTTAATTTGATGTAAGCTGTAGGCTTTCTGCAAATTGCCTTAATTGTATTCATATGTCCTTTCTATCCCTAATCCCACCATCACTTTTATCATGAAAGTCTTATGCCTTTTGCCAAAGTGCTTTTCTGTGTCCAATGAGATGATTCTGTGATATTTTTTTCAGTTTGATTATATGATGGATAGCATTTACTGATTTTCATGTATTAAACCATTCCTCCATCTCTGGGATGAATCTTACTTCATCATGGCAGATGATCTTTTTGATATGTTCTTGGATTTAGTTTGCAGGTATATGAGAGCACGTCTTCTCTTTTAATGTAGGCATTTAGTGTTATGAACTTTATTCTTAGTGCTGCTTAGATTGGATACTGTAGGTTTGGATATGTGGTGTTTTAATTTTCATAGATTTGTAGAAGTCTAATATTTTTAAACTTTTCTGTCTTGACCAATTTTTCATTCAGTAGTGACTTGTTCGGTGTCCATGACTTTGTATGCTTTCTGTTGTTTATATTGCTGTTACTTAGCTTTAATTCATGGAGTTCTGATAAAATGAGGCACTTATTTTCATTTCCTTGCGTGTGCTGAGTCTTATGTTGTGTCCAAGTGTGGGGTTAAATTTGAAGAAAACTCCATGAAGTGCAGTAGAAAAAGTAAATTATGTTTGGAAAAATGATATGTTCATTTTGGCTTATAATGTCTCTGAGCTCCAGTATTTGACTCTTTACTTTTTACGTGGTTGACCTATTCATTGGTGAAAGTGGGATAATGAAATCTCCCCCTATCACTGTGTGAGGGTTAATATGTAGTAGATTTCATTTACAAACTTGAATGTCCTTGTGTTTGGAACGTAGATATTAAGAATTGAAATGTTATCTTGATTTTTCCTTTGATGAAATTTTTCCTTTAATGAGTATGTAGTGTTCTTTCCTATCTCTTATGATTTTGGTTTGAAGTCTATTTTGTTAAATATTAAACATAGCTATACCAGCTTGCTTCTTAAGTCCATTTGCTTGAAATATTTTTTCACCCTCCACAACGTTTTTGAAGTAATCTTTATCTATGTTATTAAAGGTGCGTTTTTGGAAGAAGCTAAAAGATGGATCCTGTTTTCACATCCATTCTGTTAGTATATGTCTCTTTATGGGGGACTTGAGACCACTGATATGGAAAGGTAACAATTCATAATAATTTGTGATTTCTGTAATTTCTTGGTGTTGTTGCTTTTCATGGTAGTGGTCTTATGTGTCTAAGTGTGTTTGTGTGTGAGGAGTGTGCTTATGTGCATTCCTTTTTGTGATTTGTAGTCTGATACTATTTGCTGTGTCTTCATGGGTGTATTTCATCTTTTTTAGTCTGAAGTTTTCCTTTTAGCATCTTTAGTAGAGGTAGAATTGTTGATAGATATTTTAAATTTTAGCTTTATTACTGGTTGTCTTATTTTCTCTATCTACGGTAACTGAGAGTTTTGCTGGGTATAGTAGTCTATAGTGCCATCTATGGTCTCTTCAAGTCTGAAACACATCATTCTAAGACTTTCTTGCTTTTAGAATATCCATTGAGTTTGAGTGGTCGGATGAAATTCTAATAGATCTTCCTTTAATGTTAATTGGTCTTTTTGTTTTCAGCTTTTAACTTTATTTTTTCTATATGTGTAGAGTTTTGATTATTATATAGTGAAAGGATTGTTTTTTCTAGTCAAGTCTAATTGGTGTTCTTTATTCTTCTTGTATATTTTTTAGCATCTTGATCTTTAGATTGGTAATTTTTCTTCTATAATTTTGGAGAAAAATTTATGGACTGGTGAGGTAGAATTTTTCTCTCATTACTCTTTTATTACTCTTTGGTTTTGGTCTTTTCAAAATGTCCCAGATTAACTGGATATTTTTTGACAGAAATTTTTTAGATTTAACATTTTTATTAGCCAATTGCCTTCATGCATCACACATCATATCTTCAAAGCATGAGAGTCTTCATATTTTGTATTCTATTGATGAAGCTTGTCTCTTTGTTTTCTGTCTGAATTCCTAATTCTTTTTCAGAATTTTCCAAGTTTGAGATTTCCTTATTTCTTGTATTTCCATTTTCATTTCTTCCACATGTTAGTTGGTTGACTGTAGCAGATTCAATCGTCATAAAATAAAACAGAATTTATGAAGTTCAAAACGATTATACCCCTGCCTACATAATTTTGGATGCATAGTATAGACTCTTATTTAAGATACATTTGAAAACTCTTAGGTACTTCCAAACATATATGTTCCAAATGTAGAGCCAGTCTTACTGGTCTGATCTTTAAAATTAAAATAGAAACATAAGACATTTGCTAGCATTGCCCTCATAGTTTAGAGACTTTTGTAACACTTTATTATTATTATTATTATTATTATTATTATTATTATTATTATTATTATTATTACATCACATTTATGTGATATTCTATACATTGATACGTACAGATTATTTTCCTTTAAGCCATAGCCATCAATTTCAAAGATTACTTTTGAAATTTATTACTGAGTCATGATACTTAAAAATTATGCTAAGGTCCAGAAATAAGAGAGCATATCTTCCCCTGTCTTTCCTATATTGACCTTCATCTTCCTTCCCTGTCCAAGCCTCCTTCAGTGCTTTACTCATTCCACTTTCATATCACTGGCATTATGCGCTATTGTCCTCTCAAGTGTTCCCTTCTCCCATGGTATCCTTTTAACTTTTCTGGTTTCTGCAGTTACTACAGGCTGAGAACACTTAAAGGAAAGTTCAATACCCTCAGCCATCAGGCAAAACAAAAATCAAAACTACTTTGAAATTTTATCTTCAGAATGGCTAAGATCAGTAAAGCAAGTAACAACTCAAAGTAAGCATGATGTGGAGAAAGAGAAATTATACACTTAGACTTTTCAAAACCTACTTTTTCTATGGTCCTTAAACACTTCATCTTCTCTTCTAACTCACCAAACAGAGAAAGAAGAAAGAGAGTGTGTTAATAGAAAAAAGGGGATGTGTATCTGTTTAAATGTAGTTCCTTGGGACAATTATGCTTTGCATTGTGAGTATAACAGTAGTCCATTCCAATAGTAAACAACAAACAGGAACATGAATCCACAGCAGTGGCATGAGCCAGCAGAAACAGCAAGGCTCCGCTGAATTGGCTTGAGTAAGGAGAAGTCGCCAGAACCAGCTGCAGTATCATGAGAAGTTCTCTGGAATATTTTTCTCTGGGAAGTGAAGACCAGCATAGACCAATAAAATGTTGCACAGCTTAGCAATGCAAGACCACTTGCTAACTGTCTGTATGGCTCCTTTTATATTCTTTCTAAACATCATGTGCCCTCTCACATGTCTGTTTTCAGCAAAAAAATCACATGCCCTCTCACAAGACAATTTCCAGAAAAATATCACAGGGCACAATTGAGTTTTTTAAGAAACCAGAAACTTCCAGTTCAGAAAACATTCATCCACTGCTAGTGGCTGAAAACTTTTAAAGCCACTATAGAAATTTGTTTGGCAGTGTCTCAGGAGGATAGGTATTATTTTACCTCAATCTCACCCCAAGGATACTTCAGCCTACCAAAGAGACATTTGCTCAACCATGTTTTTTTGCTGCTCTAATAATGATAGCCAGAAATTGGAATCAACCAAGATGCCCCTCAAGGTTAAAATAGAAATAGAAAATGATGTACATGTACCGGAAAAAAATATTATCCTGAGTGAGATAACCTAGACTCCTCATAAAAATATGGTATGTATTTACTTATATGTAGAAATTAGCTGTTAAGTTACTGATAATCACACTTTAAACACAAAATCCCAAAGGTTAGTTATAGAGCAAGAGATGAAAGTACAGGTAGATCTCATTAGAAAAGGGAAATAGAATAGATAGAAGACACAGACAGACAGACAGACACACACACGCACACACACACGCACACACACACGGAAGGGCTGGAACAGAAGGATGAAGTTGGAAGAAGATGGGGAGATGGGAAATGAGTGTGGTAACTGGGAGAGATAGGTGGAATTAAGAGCCTCCTGAGTAATACTGTGGAAACCTAATACTGTAGAAGCCTCCTTAAATATATGCATATATGTAGGTCATCTACATGAATATATTTTGACATTTCAATAAGTTTACACAAATAAGAGCTTTCTATGAGTAGTCCTTTTAAATTAATAAAAATAAGACAATTCCATTATGTTAAATAAGTATATAGTATCAGGAAAAAAAAAGGGAGACAAAACAGCAGAACCAAAACAAAAAATAAAATAAATAAAGAGACTAAAACTTGTGAAATGGAGATTGGTGGTTCACCTGGATTTAGTTCCCAGCACCTACATGGTGATTCACGACAATCAGTAATTTTAGATTAAGAGATCTGATGCCCTTTATCATATCTGCAGACCCCCACACATATGAACTGCACACACACTCATGCCAGAAAAAAAGGCACACACAAAAAAGTAAAAATAAATCTTAAAAGTATTTTTAAACATCAAAAAAATGTTCCGACAATGAATTTTAGCATAGTGGTTCAAATGTAGGGAAAGCATACTTTCATCTGGTGTTAAATTGACTTCTTTGATTTCAGTCTCTTAATGATCTTATTAAAAATGCACCTGATCCTATTATCTATTTCATTATGTAAAATTATGCTTTAACTTTTGGATTTTAGTGTTTTGTGTGTGTGTGTGTGTGTGTGTGTGTGTGTGTGTGTGTGTGTGTGTGTGTGTATGAATATCATTCTCCTTTATTTTTTCCCATCTACAACATAGAGCTATTTCTTATGGATGCCTCTTGTGTTCACAAAAGGATTGTTATTTCCTTTGAGATGCAATCTTGCAAGGGTCTATTTGAATTAAGTTCTGGATGAGTGGTCTTTGATTGCCAGTGGTTGTTGAACTGAGAGAAATGTTGTAGGTAAAAACCACCATTTTCTACTCAACATGATTTGATCTTTTCTTTTCCATGTAGCCCTAACCAAAATTAGAACAAAGGTTTTTAAAAAACTCTATACAAGTAACACAACTCTCAGTATAAGACTGATCTTTTTAACTGAATGATGTTTTACTAATAAGTTGATAGAATCAACCACATTCTTCCTTATTTCTAGCCTATTATAAGCATCCTGTTTTATATTGTGTATACATGAATAGTAATACTTCATAACTAAGGTGGCATGTTCATATTAAAACACAAAGTTCAGATTATCCACCACAAATGTCAAATATTGCCTAACGACATTGGGTGATTGAACACTGAAGTAATAATTAGATTATTACTGCCCACATCATTGCTGTCCACTCACAGAATTTCCACAAATAAAAATTTGTCTACTGCTACAACATCCCTGTTCATTCCTACTTGTATGTATATACAATTTTGTCCTATAAGAATCCACCTAGTTGCAGAAATAGAAGGTTTACAAAAGATAGAAGGCTCTATAGAAGGTTTTGTGTGTGTGTGTGTGTGTGTGTGTGTGTGTGTGTGTGTGTGTGTGTGTAAGATAGAAGAGAAGTGATAATGCAATCTTTTATTTTTCCCAAGACAGTTTCTCTGTGTAGCTGTAGCTGTCCTGGACCCCACTTTGGAGACCAGGCTGGCCACTAACTCAGAGATTCACAGCTGCCTCTGCCTCCAGGGATTAAAGGCATGTAACACAACTAACTACCCAGCTCTGGTAATTCAGTGTTATAATCACAATGGTCAGAGGAGAGAAAGAGTGGAGAAGTGTTTCAATAATACACACAAATATATTTTGTTCAAGACAACAAACTGACATAGCAACATTTCAAGAAAGGTAAAAAAAGAAAGTAGATGAGAAAAATATTTATATTTATCTGTCTGGAGGTTGCAAGTATGAAATCACAATACAGCATAAATACGTTCCAGAGAATACCTTCATTCACATTGTAAATCACTTTTCCCTTAATTCCTCACAAGGCTGAAAGAGGTTGTATAAAGCTACTGATACCATCATAAAAAATTCTCTCATAAGGATGGAAATACTGACTATTAACATGTAAACACTCAGGTTAAGGATTTTAGCTATTAATTTCAGAGAATACAAATAGCCAACCACTACACTAAGGATACTAACACTAACAAAATATTCAAAGAATAGATTTTTGAACCAAATTATAAATCAGATATACTGATATAGAAGAGACATTACTGTTTTCATAAGCATAATAATTTGTTTAAAAGACTATATAATTGTAGTAGTCTTACTAGCTGAATAATTTACTTCTTTGAAAATCCTAATTTATATACTTATTTCATAAAAGAATCAAATAAAAGGGACTTTTCTTGTCAAATTGTATTTTGATTGAGTTAATCATGTTTTATATCTACATGTGATAGGCAAAATAAAGATAGTTTAAATGATTATTTTGTTTATACAATACAAAATATTTTTCAGAATCAAAGATATGTATCACATGACTTTTATAGAAAATGACTTTGTTTATTAAATACAATATCCTTGATGTTACTTAAAATCATCAACAATGTTACTTTTAAATAGCTTTAGACTACTTGGTGGTTTTGTATCATACACACATGAAAATTTCTGAGTTTACTTTGCCTTATATCTGATAAGACTTCCCTGATAATATAAATATCATGTTCTAAGTTTAAGTGACATGTAGCGTAGCCTGTAATATCTTGAGATTTCAAACTTAGTCTTATTTTTAAGATATTAAACCACAATTCAATCTCCTCTGATGCTTCTCCCAAGAAATGAGTATGATACACATTTTATATATGCAGTGCAGATTTGGCACTAAAATAATATTTATTTGAATAAAGATTTATAGGTTACTTCTAATAATTGTGGGTTGTTTTAATTTGGAAAGGTAAGCTTTATTATTATAAAAATAAACATTTCTCAACAGTATAATCAATGTATATTTCTATTAACAATCAATGAGAGAGTGACTAGAAGGACAATTTTTGAAGATAATTTTATGAGCCATTTCTTCAAACTGTTACTCACTGTTCAACAATCCCATAGTGTATGGCTTAAGACTACAGTAAGCCCTGGGTATTGGGTAATCTATGATTCTTTTCTGTGTTTTCTTTTTAACCCAAGTGAAGGGTTGGATTAATCTCTGTATGATACAGAAGCTGATTTTAAACTGTTTATTCACTGTAAAATTTATTTTGTAGTTAAAATTTCACAGGACACCATGCACTGTCTGTGTTTATCAGGGGATATTGTGTAAGCTGCTTATCTTTTGAAACTTTTGTCATCATTACTCATAGCAGAGATATCATGGAAGTGTAGGAGAGATAGGAAAAATAATAGGTAAAAACAAGAATTATATTTCATGATGTGATACATTAAACAGTAGAAACAATAGTTCAACTAGTAAGAAATAAACCCTAAGTTTTGTTGTGAAATGTTATGAGAAAGTCTAGAGGAAGAAATACCCCCCTCTTTCTCTCTGTCTCTCTGTGTCTCTCTCTCTCTCTCTCTCTCTCTTTCTCTCTCTCTCTCTCTCTCTCTCTCTCTCTCTCTCTCTCTCTCTCTCTCTCCTAATGTAACAATCGAACATATACCTCTGTAAAACAACTTACTATGATTTGTAGAATAGCTACTTAAAATGATGCCTATATTTATCAATATCTTCAAATAACTTAAGGAGATGATGAAATGGGAATATGTTTAACTTTCCCAATTGCCCAGAATGCATAACTAAAAGTGCAGAATTGGCAGCAATGATGGAGAAATGACACAAAATATTAAGGTCCCCACTTCCTTCTCCAGATTTCCTAGCTCACACAAGAAACATAATAAACAGTAAACTTTATCTTACTAAAGGACAACATATATCACTCTGAAACAGACTTTACCCTCCTGTGTCTTCAACACTTAATATTGTGATAGATGGTTGTGCTGAATAGTGTCTTTTCATCTCTTTATTAATTCAATCTATTTACAGCCTGACTCAGGCTCCATCCCTCCTCTCCTCCCAGTCTCTCCCTCTCTCTCTCCTAGTCATGCTGCACTCTCTCCCCATTCCCCCCTCTCCTTTTTCTCAGAGAAGGGAAAGGCACCAAGAGATATCAACGGACTCATGCACCTGAAGTCACAGCAAGACTGAGGGCATCTTCTCCACTGGGGGCCTGACAAGGCAGCCCAAGTAGAGCAAAGAGATCCAGTGGCAGGCAACAGAACCAGAGAAGGCCCTACTCCCATTGTTAAGGATCCAAATGTTGACCAGTCTATACATCTCCTACATACATGTAGGGGTTGTAGGTCCAGACTATGCATACTCTTCAGTTGGTGGTTCAGTCACCATGAGTCCCCATGGGCCCAGCTTAGTTGACTCTGTAGGTTTTCTTGTGGTGTACTTGACCCCTTTGGGTCTCTCCCATGCTTCACCAGAACTCCCTGAGCTCAGCCTAATTGCTCAGCTGTGGGTCTCTGAATCTGTTCTCATCAGCTGCTGATTGAAGCCTCTCAGAATGCAGTTGCGCTAGGCTCAACTCCCATGGGGTTGGGTCTCAAATTGGGCCAGTCATTGGTTTGCCATTCTTTCAATCTCTGCTCCATATTTATGCATATACTTCTTGTTGACAAGACAATTTTTAGGTCTAAGATTTTTATGCATGGTGTCCCCCTTTCTCCACTGCAAGTCCCATCTGACTTCAGGATCCTTAAACCCCGCTGCTAGAAGTTTCATCTAGGCTCACTCCTTTAGACTCTAAAGAGCCTCTCCAGCCAGAGATAAATCTTCACAGATTTTAGTTCTCTCTCCTGGTCATTCCTCCTACTCCCATCCATATTCTCTGCTCACCTGATACCGACCCTTGCTGACCCCTCTCTCACCCACCTCCCACCCTCCATCTACTTCAGTTGTCTATTTTATTTCCTGTTCTGAGTGAGATTCAGTGTCTTCACTTGGGCCCTCCTTGGCTCCTTTGGTCCTGTGAAATGTAGCATAGTTGACCTGTACTTTATGGTTAATAGTCCTTAATATTTTTATGTCAACTTGAGAGAAGCTAGTCATCTGAAAGGAAAGAGCCCAACTGAGAATATGCCTCCATATGATCGGGCCTGTAGGACATTTTATTAATTAGTGATTGATGGGGGAGGGTCCATTGTAGGTAGGGCAATGTCTGGATGGTGCTATTGTGTTCCATAAGCAAGCCAAAGGGAGCAACCCAGTAAGCAGCATGCCTCCATGTCCTCTGATTCGGTGATTAACAAGAGACAAGAACTGCTGGCATAAAACATTAGCTTTGCTAGGATGCTGGTCATCCGAGGCTGAAGAATCAGATGTAATGAAGAAGAGAGCGGTATTATTGAAGTGAAGTTTTCTAGGGAGTGGTTCCTCATAATAAGCTATAGAAGTAATGTTCTAGAGACTGCATGGTGCTGGCAGCTGACATTGGCACTGAGTAAGAGTCTCTCACATGACACTAACATCAGGTGATACTAATTTTCAAGGCAGGAAGAGGTCATGGAGAGCAGATGAGTTTTGGCACTGTGAAAGGCCAAGGTAAGTCCTTAGTGAAGGTACAGCCTCAGTAACAGTTGAAGTCCCAGGATTGAAGGGACCATGATGCTTTGGCATCATGAAAATTGCCCCGGAAAAACTATCATGAAATTGCAACCCAGTTGCAGCAGTAGACTCCAGCATTTTTGTTTATGCTAGTACCAGAAGATGACCACCAAGAACCACAGCAGCGGTGGAGTACAGCTAACTGGAGCCTAGAAGACAAGCTGTGCGTACTGAATAGGGAAGAGCTGAAAAAGGGACCCAAACCCTTTGGAGGAGCCCACAAGATTGTGAATGGACCCCCGATTTTGTACATTGTATTATTTATACTGTTGGAAGTTTGCTTCTGATTTAATCTGATTGTGGTTGTGGCCTAGAGTTTCCCTCTAGAAGTAGAACACATTTAATTTAATTTTAAATTATTACTGGAGCCACAGTTTAGAGATTTTTGAACTTTTAAAAGAGATTTTGGATTTTTAAAGAGACTAGATATATGTAACAGAATTGAACATTTAATGTGCTTGAATTTGTAAAGACTATCAGACTTCTAAAATTATGTTTTTAATATGAGAACTTGGGAATGAATGAGAAAGGAAACATAGCGAACTTAATAATGATGTGTTTGTACAACAAGCTGACAAAAGGTACATTGTGCAGGACAGTTTCATATCAACATGATACATCTCATCAGGATCGCCTGCATTCCCTCTCTCTGTGTGCCTGCTAGGCCATCTTGACAAAGGGCAGTAACCAAATCATGGCCACTAAATTGAATGTCAGAGGTTTAGCTGCAGTCCTCCCAGTCTCTCTCCACGTGGAGAATCAGCAGTCCATAAGTTACACCGGAAGAGAGGATCTAGGTTCTCTGCATGCATTGTTTTTGGCTGGTGCATCAGTTTGTGCAGGCCTCCTGTGTCCAGATCCACAGGCTTTAATGGTCTCACTGTGATGCTCCTGCTCCCTCCTGGACCTTCCATTCCCCGACTCTTGTCTCCAACTTGTCTCCAACTCTCAACGCTCTGCCCAGAGTCCAGCTTCGAGACCCAGTGTCTGTCCTGATCTGAGAAAATGTCTTTTTAAGATTGGGCTATAGTCAAGTCTGTAGGTCACTTACATAATTAGTGATTAATAAGGAGGACCCACTCCATTGTGGGTAGTACCATTCCTTGGCCATTGGTTCTAAAAGAAAGCAAGGTGAACAAGCCAGGAAGATAAAGCCAATAATTAGCACCCCTCCGAGTCCTCTGGATCAGGTCCTGCTTCCAGGTTCTAATCCTGTTTTGGTTTCTGTTCTGACTTCTTTCAGTAATGGTTTGCAATGTGGAAGTGTAGATCAAATCAATCCTTACCTCCCTTTCTTGATTTTGTTTATGGTGTACATCACAGTAATAGAAACCCTAACTAATACAACACTGTTTTGTCAAGGAGGTTGAATTCATATTGTTTGATGTGTAAGAGAGAGCAAAAACAAAATGGAGGCCCTTCAGACTCTCCACTCTTGTTAAACCATTCTGTAATCCAACCATTTCTGTTTAGCCCTAGACATGTGTATAACCCAAACTCTTTTTTAACACAGCTAATATCTGAAATCATCATGGAGCTGAGGCAAAATGCTTCCCTACAAAAATCAGAGATACTTCACAACACAATTATGCTGTGCTATAAAGCAACACAAACCAGGTGAAATTATAATCATATATTCGCAAAACACCCTGGAGGTATTGTATGAAATTGGCTGCCAATGAGTGTGTCTACCATTAAAGCTATTAGAACTGGATTCTATGAAAAAAAATGTATGTCACAATTACATTAGTTGAATGTACAAAATGAATAGAATGAAGCACTCTAGAAAATTTGTTGGGGAATTGGAAAAAAAAGAATTTGAGATAAATTATTAAAGAAGAAACTCAATATTCACAAATGATTAAATCTATACTGATAAAATAAGCATTGCAATATTTCCAGGCCTTGGCTGGCTCCTCTTTCTCATTCCCCTAGCTTTCAGAGCTGACACAGCAGACCAGGCACAGTCGTTTAATTAAAAACTGCTAAGATTTTCTAACAGTCACAGATTGTAAAAGAACATACTCAGTAATCGTTATGAGCTGATCATATGCCAAAATGGAAACTAGTTAATCACAATGCTAAAAGCTGATAGAATGTCTGAAAACTCACAAAACTTTAAAATGTCTACAGATTCTAAAAGTATATATATATATGGTCATGGCATTTGAACTTGTTTTTAAAACAAATCAAAAATACCAGAATGGAACATATCTAATGATTTAGTACCCAAATAAAACCAATGAGATCTGTGCTAGAATGTGTACTAGAATATTTTTTGGCAAAAAAGAAGATTGTCTGGAAAAAAGAACTGTTAGAAAACAACTGAAAAACCTAGAGTATAAGTTTTAAGAGAAAAAATGGCCAAGAGAGTTGTATCATGAATATATGTTTATTGCAAAGAAATATTGCTGGTGGAACATTAAATATTAATGCTAGCTTTTAAAAAATGTATTCATACTATTCAGTCAAATATCAAAGTGGAACCTTGATGAAATAAAATATTTATATATAAATAAAAGTGTCCATAAAGGGATTGAAAGTTTATCCTTGCATCTGCCACTACACTTACACTACAACAGAAAACTGTCACCATTGCAAAAGTCTGCTCTCTTGAAAGAAATAGGGGTTTAAACACAATGCCAGAGTCTCTGGTAGTGAAACAATACTGTGAGATAAGGGTTTGAAATTCTTCATTTAAAACTACTAATTCATTTATAATTCATAAGGAACTTAAAATTGTGTAATCATTTATTTATTCATACAATTGTGATTTATTCAGAATTTAAAAGTCAGCAATCTGAAAGATAAAATACATATAAGTCCCTGGTCTTCTTAAGTTTACATTCCACTTGGAAGAAAATAAAATAAGGAAGTTAATGACTAAGAGTGTTTCAATTATGGGTTTGGAGTGGATCAGTGGAATAGTACATGTTCAGTATTTATGAGGTTTTGGGTTTGTTTGACCTCAAGAACACTCTCTGCTCACACATACACTATATGTGATGATTATAAAGAAGAAGATAAATCAGGCCACATACATATATGATAAAAAGGGCCTTCTGTAAAAATATGTGGGAGATACAAAAACAGTACATATAAAGTGAATTTGGGGGCTCCCAAGAAGGTTGTGTGCAATGGTTGTTCTTCCAAAGGACCTGTCATGTCCCCGAGTCTACAGTGCTACTCATCACCTTCAGTGACTCCAGTCCAAGGGGATCAAACACAATCTTTTGGCCTCCAAGTCTATTGTAGGCAGGTGGTGCATTGATATCCATACAGGCAAAATGTCCATATAACAAATGGCAACTGAAAAACAAGATGTATTTTAAAGTTTTAATAGCAATTTTAATAAATTATTCCATCAAAAACATTACAGTAACTTTGCAGGTTAGTCTTGTATTGAAAGTATAAATCGGTATTCCTAGCTCTCAGGGAAGCAGAAGCAGGCAGATCCCTGTGAGTTCAAGGCCAGCCTGGTCAACAGCATTTGTAAAGGACAGCCAAGGCTACACAGAGAAACTCTGTCTCAAAAAAAAAAAAAAAACCTATAAATAAGATAATGAATTTTTTAAATATACAAATACAACCTGCTCAATCCTTATAATTACTTTTCATACAATTTCAGAGCTGACTTATTGGTACTGGTTGGATAACTAAGTGCAGGCTCTTCCTCTTGGAAAACCACTTCTTCTGCCTCAGGCATCATTGGCTGCCTTTTTTCTTTGTCTGTGGTTAAAATACACATGTTTATGTTACAAAAGTAAAGAAATAGAGGTAATGCACTTAATAGAGCGCAAGACATGGTTCATAGGAAAGGAGAGAAGGAGAAAAGGGAAGAGTAAACAATGTAATGAATTAAATCACTGATTTGGTTTCTATCCATTTAACGAAGTAAAAGTCTACAAGTCTAAATAAGATTTTATGATGGTGACTCTTATATGACAGTACCATCATATTTATTCAAAAATAATAATTAAGGAAGTAGGAAAGGGAGAGAGACAAGGAAAACTATGAAATAAAGGAAAGGAGAAAGTAATATAGGAGGCTAAGTGTTAAGGCAGTCATAGAATGAGGTGTGAAAAAAAGAAAGTCAAGAATTAAAGGAGGAAAGAGTTGCAGGAGAGTTTGTAGGAAAGAGTTGCAGGAGAGTTTGTAGAAAAGAGTTGCAGGAGAGTTTGTTATTATTCTTGGCTGCCATCACTTGGAAGTCTAGTTATTTCTGTAATTTTAAAGAAAGTTATTTCTGTAATTTTAAAGAAATATATAAAGTTTAGAACAGGCATTTAGAAATTTATATAGAATAATTAATTTTCTTTAGCAGAGCGCAGTGGCATAAACCTGTAATCACAGCAGTGGGGGTGGGGGAACAGAGACAAGTGTATCGCTGTGAGTTTGAGGCCAGCCTGGTCTACAAAAGGAAACCAAAATAATTAATTTTCCTTCATATAGCAGAAAAAAAATCTCAAACTCAATTTATTCTTTCTAGGGAAGACATCTGAGAGTGATGTTGAGAGAGGGCAATGCTGTGTTCTGTCTCAAGTGTTTATCCTTGACCAAAGGACAACTCTTCTGTCAAAACTTATGTTCTTACTCTTTTTTCTCTTCATTTATTTATTCACTTTACATACTGATCTCAACCTCCCCCCTCCTCTCCTCCCAGTATCTCCTTCCTTCACTCCTCCCCCAATTCTTCCCCCTCCCTTTTCTCAGAGAGGCAGCCCCCCTCCCCTGCTGTGCCATCTCACACCTCCACTTGAAGGCATGAGCACTCAGTGCATCCTCTTCTTCCGAGGCCAGACATGACTGCTCAGCTAAGGGGAAGTGATCCACTAGCAGACACCTTTGTCCATGTCAGTGATACCCTCTACTCCAATTGCTAAGGGACCCACGTGAAGACTGAGTTGTTCATCAGCCTCATAAGTGAAGGGGGCCTAAGTCCACCCCATGCATGTACTTAGGCTAGTGGTTCAGTCTCTGTGAGGTCCTATGGGCCTAGATTAGTTGTCTCTGTTGGCCTTCTTGTAATTCTTGTACCCTTCAGGTTCTTGTATTCTTCCTCCAACTCTTCCACAAGATTCCTAGATCTCCATCTAATGTTTAGCTAATGATCTCAGCATCTGCTTTGATCTGCTGTTGAGTGGAACTTCTCAGAGAACAGTTACCTTGGCTCAAATCTACAAGCATAGCAGAGTATCGTTAATAGTGACAGTGGTTCATTCTCTCCTTTAGGGTGGGTCTCAGGTTAGGCCAGCTGTTGGTTGGCCATTTCCTCAAACTCTCCTACATCTTTATTCCTGCCTATTTTGTAGGAAAGTAAAAGTAGCATCAAAAGGTTTGTGGGTAGGTTGTGTCCACCTCCCTCCATTAGAAGTATGGAGGGAGGTAAAAAGAGAATGTGACTCTCCCTTTTGTTTTGCCAGTACATGAAAGTGACTGCCAGGTCCCATACACTTGACTTGAAAATATGCCTCAGTTAAGCTCAACTCTCTCTTTTATTTTGGGGGTTATATCTCAAAGGGTTTATTTAAGTCTTCCCATAGTAATTTGCTGTACACATTAATTCCTTTAATAACCATTTACTGACACTGTTTCAATTTCCTTCTGCTTCATTAAAAGTAGGTGTACAGGATGCGATCAGTGACAGGAAGCGAGGGAAGGGAAGAACAGGAAGGTGAGGAACATTAAGGTCATGTCTAGCTTCTGTCCATATTACAAAGTTCTATGAATATCTCTACAGGTTTCTTTTCTAGATTATAATAATGTCTATTATGCCGAATTCGTATTACTTGTCTTCAAATTTTTATTCTATTGGTAAAGAGAAAATATTAAAACCCAGATCCATTATGTCATCCTCTTAACTATAATGATTGTGATTTTATATAAAAAAAAAAAACCTTTCTCTTAAATAAAAATACCCAGTGTTTTGACAAAAAAGAAATCTCTTTCATCTGATTAAATTTCCCAAATGTTCCCTTTAGTTTTTTCTCTTTATTTTCTTATTGGTATTCAGTCATTTTGATGTATTCATCTTCTTCCCACTCTTCATTTTTCCAAAGTATCTTGCACAATATTACAATGTTAGCATAGATATATACTGCCTTACAATTTTTATAGTGAAGATTAGGAGATGATAAATGATGTGCTATCCACCATGGTCCAAATTTGAAACTACAAGTGTAATTTCTCTTATGCATTGTTGCTTTTGACAAACAGTAAATTAATGAATGAATTAATTAATTAAACAACAAATATATTATCTCATTCATGGGGTGTTTTCTGTAAGTTTATTTTTATATTATCATCCAATTACCAAAATTCTACATTTATTTCAAAATAAGAAAAGTATTCTGAGAGAATTAATTCATAATCGTTGTACACAAAACATGTTTATATGCATACACACCTTATTATAAAATAACTACTCATATATTAGTTTATCATCAGAATAATAAAAGATTTTAAAAGAATATCCTAACAAATAAGTCACCAATGTTATTATAAACTTGAATGCCAATGAATAATTATTTATAATTAGTAAAACTTTAAAAATTCAACTATATGTGAATAAAACAATTTTTAAACTCTGTATGAAATACTTCAGTATTTCAGTTTGGCCATGGAACTTTCTTAGTAACACTAGACAGAGAAGATGAAAAGGTTTTTAAAATTCTTTTTTGGCACCTTTCTAATTTAATGCTAGTATGATACTGAATTGATATAACTCATTTTATTTTTCTCTAGGTTATGTGTATATGCTATTTGGAAATGAAATCTTCTTTTTACAATATCATTAACTTATAACATTGTTTTTTCTTTTGACCTGTGAGACTTGCTCGCAGGGCAGGAACTATTGAGGACTTGCTTACCCTGCTTACTCTGCCTGCATCTAAGTTGCCCATTTTTAGGCAGATTCTGTTAGTGGCGGAACGAGGACATTTTGCCTAGTGGTTATTTTGCCACCTTTGAAGCCATGTCCATAAGGAGACTTTTTGATGCTCAACATCTTCTTTGAGGTTGGCTGGTTGTTGTCAGGAGTTAACTTTTCTTGTTGTCAAAGAAATTCAGGATTGTGAGAACAACTTTAAATGCCATATTCTGTGCGTCTCTGAGGCTTTTGAAGACCTTATTCAACTATTTTACCTCATATATCGATAGAGTCATATCTATCTGTTAGACTTAGGATATATATTCTTGTGTTAAAATCTGCCAGTTATTTGACATGCCCATGTTTTGTTCAATATATTAAATTCTATAGCAATGACAGACGTAGCCTTCATTATAAGTAGCAATTAAGGCCTTGTGTTAAAGAGATGGTTCAATCATCTAGCTTTCGTTCTATCCTCCCTCTATGTTCCTAAAACTCCATTTCTTTCTTTTCAGCTCCCATCTCCTTGCCTATGTATGCAAGATAAAGGACCTGTGTTTTTGTTTATTTCTGTTTTGTTTGTGTTTACTCACAGTTCATGTTTTAACTTCTTTTTAAACATGACTCAAGTCATTGTTTTTAGTTGTTTTAGGATTTGAGGGGTCTTATTTCATTAAATTATTAAGTTACTTTATCTGTTCATATTTGGTTCAATATTTTAGATTTCATAAAATAGTGACAAGGTCTAGCCATGAACACTAAATAACTTTTACCAACAGTAAGGCCTGCATCTTAGTATCAGATCAGATTCTGAGTGACAAGGGCTGGTTTTCAGTATGGCTTTGCTTGAGCAACAGAACTATCAAGCCAATCAACACAACTGGAAACAAATACAATTATTTCATGAGGTATTTTTCTTGCAACAACAAATACTTTTTCTATGGCAGCCTCATAGTTTATCTGTTTATGACAGGCATGCCAAATATATATCTCCAGGCTGCCTATATCTCAAGATAGTCAAGAGTACAACTTACCATATTTGTAGATGACAATCTCACATTCTAATATGAAATGATTGGACCTTCTTACCTGCCAGACTCCTCTTGTCTAAAAGAGGACAGTATGCACCTTGAAAGTTAGAAATTAAATCTAATAACACCATTGTTATTGTGAATATTAATAGAACACTAAAAGATATTTTTATCATATACTAACTTCTAAGAGAAAATTTAAGCAGAATATTTTGTTTAATGTGTGTGTGTGTGTGTGTGCATATGTATGAGTGTGTAGTGTTTTTATTTTAAGCAATAAAAATTATATTCTGACTTTAATTTCTCATGCCCATGGTGTACGTCTTAGAGAAAATAACTAATGTGTCAATACGCTACTTTGTGATCCATTCTGGCATGAGAAATCAAGGTAGAAGCATTATAATCTAAACAAAAGAATTGACCATTATGAATAAGACCATTATGAACATGGTTGAGCAAATCTTCTTGTTGTGTGCTGGAGCATCTTATGGGTATATTCCAAAGAGTGGAATAGCTGGATCTTGAGGAAACCCTATTCCCAGTTTTCTGATACAGCACCAGATAGATTTCCAAAATGGCTGTACAAGTTTGCATTCCCACCAGCAATGAAGGAGTGTTCCTCTCTCTCCACATCATCGCCAGCATGTGGTGTCACTTGAATTTTTGATCTTAGCTATTCTGATGGGTGTAAGATGGAATCTCAGAGTTGTTTTGATTTGCATTTCCCTGATGACTAAGGAGGTTGAGCATTTCTTTAAGTGTTTCTCAGCCATTCGATATTCCTCTGTTGAGAATTCTCTGTTTAGTTCTGAGCCCCATTTCTTAATTAGGTTATTTGGTTTGGTGGTGTTTAATTTCTTGAGTTCTTTATATGTTTTGAATATTAGACCTTTGTCAGATGTAGGGTTGGTGAAGATCTTTTCCCAGTCTGTAGGCTGTTGTTTTGTTCTGTTGACAGTGTCTCCTGACTTACAGCAGCTTCTCAGCCTCATGAGGTCACATTCATTAATTGTTAACCTTAAGGCCTGGGCCGTTGGAAACAGCCTAAGTGTACCTCAGTAGAAGAATGGATAAAGAAACTGTGGTACATTTACACTATGAAATACTACTCAGCTATTAAGAACAAGGAATTTCTGATATTTGTGGACAAATGGATTGAACTAGAAATGATCATAATGAGTGAGTTAACCCAGAAGCAGAAAGAGTGAAATGGTATATACTCACTTATATCTGGACACTAGCCCAAGGGTTATGTCCTATGAAAGTCATCACTTAACAGGAAAGTGGGACAGAGGGGAGGACATCCTATTGGGACCCTAGGTGAGAGAAGCATGGGAGAATTGGGAAATAGAATGATCCACAGGGTCCTAGAAACCTACAAGAAGAACATTATGATGGCCAGATCTGGGCCCTGAGGTCCTGCTCAAACTATGGCACCAGCCAAGGACAATACATGCAGTAAACTTTGAACTCCTACCCAGATCTAGCCAATGTACAGAACATTCTCCACAGTTGAGTGGAGAGTGGGGTCTGACTTTCACACAAACCTTGGTGCCCCATATTTGACCATTTCACCTGTATGGGGAAGCCTGGTGGCACTCAGAGGAAAGATAGCAGGCTATCAAGAGGAAACTTGATATCGTATAAGCATATATAGGGGGAAGATGTCCCCCTCAGTCACAGTTATAGGGGAGAGGAGTAAGGGGAAAATGGAAGGGAGGGAGAAATGGAAGGATACAAGGGATAGGATAACAATTTAGGTGTAATATGAATGAATTAATAAAATATACTAAAAAAAAAAAAAAAGAGTTGAGCCAAAGATCACTGCAGGCAAAGAACTCAGCGTGGAGCTATTCTTGGCCAGTGACTACAGAACGATGAGAATGTGATTGCCTGAAAATCAAGTGACAGGCTGCCATCCTAACAGGAAATTCAAGTGTTTTCTATGTTGTTGTTGATCTAGAAAGAAAGCTACTAAGAAAGAGTAATCTTGGGATGTACCAGGAGAGCTCTTTAGAATTTTCCTTATGAAGATTATTTTAGTATGAAATGGTTCTTGAGTTGTGATATCTGGAGATCCTAGAATCTCCAGTCCATGAAAAGCAGTGTAGACATCACTGTACCCAGAGAGCCATTTATTTTGAATCTGTTTCAGAAGGCACAATAATGATTGCCCTACTTTTTCTGAGATGAAAATCTATCAAGGCATTCTGTGAAATATCCAATTCCAGAAATCATAATCTTGCACAGGAATCTAGGAATGACGTGACTGTGGTAAATGACAATGTTTGGAAGATGTATTTCTTGCTGACAAACACTTTTATTTTGCTATCTATTCTGGAAGCAATGTCACAGAAGCATAGCTATCATCCAATCCACTGACAACCTGAGGAGGAGCAAGGAAAGGACAAAAGGTCTCTGTCACTTTGAGCTGTGACTTTGTCTTCTCTTGCTCAAAAACACCAAGTGAAGCGCATGGTTGTCAAGCCTTTGGATTTAGACTGAATTATAACCTCGGGAATTTTGACTCTACAGTTTGCAACTAGCAGACTAAGAGACACAAGAAATGCTTGACCCAAACCTACAATGGATAGAGAAAAAAGAGAGAGAAACTGAGACTGAGAGAGTTTTCCTAACTTTAAGTAGCTATTTTTTATATTAAAGATCTATGTTGTTTGACAGTCTGTTGCCATATTTTTGGCGACATTTAGTAATGGAAACTCTGAGGATTTATACAAAGTTGGCTTAGTACAAAACATTGTACCCTGCCTATATACCTCGAAGACACAGAAAAACCAGAAGGATATGATAACACAGAAAGACAGGATCTCATGTTTAAACTACTGCTGTACTTATACAACAGTGATAAAAAAAAAAAATGTACACAAATTGTAGCTGGGGGGTGGGGAGAAAAAAAATAGCTGAAAACATGTTTGCTTTCCTTCTATCTCCAGGATGTTAGTTCTTTCCCTTGCTACTCTAAAAGAAAGAAGGAAAGAATCTGAAGTAAGCAAAAATGTACATTTTTTTTCCCCTGTGGCTTCTCTCTTCTATTGACTCAATAAAAGCAGCCTTAGAGGTTTTACAAAAGCAAAAGAAACAGGAAACCACAAAATCAGGTGTCTGGCTGGCAAGGAAAGCAGACACTGAAAGTGTGGTCCCTGCGGCGGTTGGAATGGAGACAACTTTGATGGTGATGCTGAGGATTGCAGAAGTCCTGTGGACATTTTAAGCCCAGTCTGGCAGACAGCAGCTTTCTAGGCATACACTAGCAAACTTCTGAGGTAATGAAGAGGTAAAAAGTTGCATAAAGGTGCCGAGAAGCATTTTCTTCCCTTCGTAAAGATGAGTCCTCACTCTTCGAATGAAAGTTTAGGGGAGGCAAGACAGATCACCAGAAAGGCACAAAACAAGTTAAAGTCAGAAGTAATTGTAACTCTGTTTTAAGATGTATGAGCTCTTTGATGGTCCTTCTGAAGACAGGTGGAAATGAGAGCATTGACCTTGGAGTGCTGCGACTTGTGCAAGCTAATTGGGTTACAAATGATGGCATTCGGTAGACAAGGTACCTGAAAGACGTTTGTAATTAGAACAGGTGGCCTTCAAGTGCAAATGTAAAGGACTTAATTAAGACCCAAAATGTTAATTGGTCAGAGTAGACAAGAGGCAATTTCTCTTTGAAATTCCTAAATAAAATGTGGTGAGTGCTTCTATGAGATAGGACTGGAAATGCAACATTCTTCGGTGGTGGCATTGCTGCTGTTCTGTGCATTTTGTTTCACTATCACTGAGAACCATCCCACACAATGCAGGGCAGATAAAAACTCTGCCTCCTCTTTCCCAAAAGATATTGCCTTAACATTCACCATCACTGAGGAGAAGCATTTCTTCATAATAATAATAAAAAAAAAAAGATAAGAATGCTAGGTGATATACTAGCTAGGTGTATATTTAATTAAACATGAACTGTTGAATTTGGAGTGTTTCTTGTTCTTGGGAGATGGCTTATTTACCTGATAGTGATATGAGGTTGGAGGGAGAGGGTGCTCTGTGCTTTACCAATGGGACAAGGCCTATGACAAGCTATTTTCCTTCTTTCAAAAGTGCACTTTTTAAAAGATAAAACATTAAGCTGCTATTTCTGAAATGTGAGCATACAGTGTTAGAAAGGTATGCATGATATCAATATAAGATTTTTTTTCCAAATTGAATGAAACCTTTAAAAGAGAGATAAGCCAAATAAAGAATATCATTAACTTCCATTGACCATGTAATAGACAGAACTTACCCCTAGCACACTCTTATCACACAGAAAAAAATATGAGCTTCTTATTGTTAGCAGAAAGTAGACCCAAGAGGACTCAGCATTAAGGAAGAAAAGAGAGGTGGGAACCTTGATCCCTGATCACTGGGATGAGTGCATAAGAAACCAAAAAAAAAAATTCCTGTCATCTTCTGTCATATGCATGCCCTCTTCAGATAATCTGCCAGAGAAATGACATTGAAATTACCAGCCCATCCAACTGTGAAACACATTTTTATAGTTTATACACTGTGCAATAGTCTGGTATATATACTGATAGCTTTCCAACCAGGTGGAAAGATAAGCCTTTCATGTAAGGGCAGCCACGTAGCCTTTACTGTTAACTCTAAGTCCCTGAAGTCTGTAGCTGAGAATTTTCCCTCCTGTTGGAGAGCATCAAGCACTTTACACAAGTGATTTCCAAGGATGGGACCATGAGGTTTTTAAAACCATTTATAGAAGAAAGTCTTTGGGATTCCTGGGAAGAGTAATTTACAAGCAAAACAAGAGCTTTGATGTTTTAAGGCAACAGACAGGGAGTATGTGTGTCAATGCTAAACCACAGGACACTTGCTCACTGTCCTTTGCCTGTTCTGTCCCGGAATCTTGCCTACAGTGAACAGAAACAAAGGCATCTGAATTTTTAAAATTCGGCAAATCCGTCTTACTTTTGCCATCTTTCCAAATAAAATGACTTTATGTACCCTTTCCCTAAAATTTTGCAGGCAGATCTGACAAGCTTTTAGTTCATGAAAAATGTTAGACATCTGCAGTTGATCTTTTCATAAAAATAATTTGCTGGATATTTCAAGCTTTTAATGCATACTTAAATCTGTGGAGATGATTCAAAAGTGACACAGAGATACAATTAAAATGACACAGAAATATTGATAAATGAAGCACGAGAATGAAGCGAAATTATTAATACTCCTGAATTGAACTGGTAAAGCATCAGGTCACAAATATATATCAATTAGTACTAACCTTTGCACTTAGTTTCAAAATATTTAATAATCCCAGAAATTCATTTCACTGTGTTTTCCAAGATTTCGATTTTCAAAAATAAGATAAAAATATTTTTTACATTTATATTATAAAAATCTGTAGCATTTAAGCTAAACTTTAGAGTGGTGACTTTAAAGTGATACAACTAAAATAGTAAAATAAACAAATATTTAAGAATAATTCAAATATTTTTGTTGTTGAACATTTGTGTGTTTTCTTATTTACTGCACAGTCTTTTATGTGTTCTACGTCTCAGCATTACTTTAAAAATTGTCAGATTTATTTCTTGTTAGTTTCTGAATAAATGTGTTATGGTTTTTTAGAATTTGGGAAGGGCATTCTTAAATTCTAGGATACTTGAGTATTACTTAAGGAATTAAAAAAGAAGACAAACACTTTTATATATGGTTTCCCCTTATAAATGTATTGTTATTTTGAAAATTAGTATTGTCTAGAATGGCACTTTAAAGCAAATGAGAGCAAAAATAAGTATAAAATATTCATACATCTAAAACTTTAAGTGTCTCAGGGTGAAGCTCAGCAATAGACCACTAATGGAGCAAGCATCAGCATCCAAACTGCTGTTCAACATGACAAAGTAATAATAATAACAATAAAGTCATAACTTATTGATGTACCTATGTTATTTCCTGGAAAGGTTATTTCTTTATTTTAGCTGATTAGGTATATTTTATGATGCTCTATGTTTCCTTCATATTCCATAGTTGAATATGTTAAGTATTTATTGCATTGGTATTGTTTCACTTTCTACCAGTTATATATATACTACCCAATATGTGCCAAGGAACATTCTTTTAACTACATAAAATAATGAAAATTATATATTGAAAATATGTAAATTTTTCTCAATATACTTTTTGATTCAACAAAAGCTGATTAATTTGCAGCAACATATTTTGAAAGTATTAACAAATATTTCTAAAGTTTATGTTATGCAAAATACTTATAAAGTCATGCACATAATATTAAATTACAAAAAAGTTAGGACTACAACAAAAATATTTAGAACTTTCAACAAAATAATTAAACAGTAGTATAAACTGTCAGAAAAAAAAAAAAAAAAACTAAGAAAATAAAACCAAATACTACTAGCTTTAAAAGAGTAACATGTTAAAATGAACCCTAAAGGTAAAGTGGACAAGGATACCACAAGAAAACCTACAGAATCAACTCACCTAGGTTCATCAAGTCTGAACTGAGAACCAGGAAGCCTGCATGGGACTGACCTAGGCCAACTGCATACATGTTACAGTGTGTCTCTTTGTCTTCTTATGAGACTGCAACAGTTGGAGCAGGGTCTTTCTCTGTATTTCTTGCAGTCTTTTAAGACCCCTTTTCTCATACTGCGTTGCCTTATCAAGCCTTAAAAGGAGGTTTCTAGTTTTACTCTAACTTGATATGCCATGACTGGCTTATATCCATGGGAGTTCTGACCTTTTCTGAAGAAAAACAAAAACAGAGAAGTGGATGGAGGAGGGCAGTGGAGGAGGGGAGTGGGTCTGTGAGGAGAGAAATGAATGGAAACTGTATTTGGGATGTAGAATTAATAATAATAGTGATAGTAATAATGATAATAATTTTTAAAATGACTCCTGCTGGCATTCTGCTGTACTCACAGATCGGGAACTTACTCAGCTGTCATCAGAGAAGCTTCTTCCTGCAGCAGATGGGAACAGGGACCCACAGTCAGCAAAGTACAGAGAAAAATCCTGAACCGTACAGCTCTAAATGAGTTATCCCATCAAAGCCCTCACCTCAGAGTCCAGGGGAAGCCATAGAAAAGGAGGTGGGAAGAGTGTAAGAGGCAGAGGGGATGGAGAACATCATCAACTGAGCAAAGGTCATATGAGCTCACAGAGACTAGAGCAGCAAGCACAATGCTAACATAGGCTTGTTAGTTTAGTATTTTTAATGGACCACTGAGGTGTGACCAAGTATGTCTATAACTCTTACACCTTCTCTTGGGGCTCTTTTCCTTTGGACATTTGCATTGTCTGACTTCCATGAAATGGTTTTTACTTCAGATTATTATATTATATTTTATTGTTTTGTTATTATCCCTTAGAAGCCTGTTTTTTTTTTCTCTGAGAGACAGAAAGGAAGCGTATTTGGATTGGAAGAGAGTTAACTGGGAGGAGTAAAGGTAGAAAAAACTGTAATCAGGATATATTTTATGAGAAAAATATATTTTAATAAAAAGAGAAAAATTTTAAAGTATGTTAGTACTTTCTAGACTTACTAATAAATACTTTAAAAAGAAGAGAGAATAGAATATAGAACTTTGAGCCAAATGTTTATTCTGTACCCTTCTAAAAAGGAGAAGTTTAATTAAATAAAGAATTTAATGTCTGTTCTCTACTGAGTTCGTTAAATGCTGCTTTTGTGTGTATGTGTGTGTGTGTGTGTGTGTGTGTGTGTGTGTGTGTGAGAGAGAGAGAGAGAGAGAGAGAGAGAGAGAGAGAGAGAGAGAGAGAGAGAGAGAGAGACTATTTGTAATGAAAATAAAGAATAAGGAACTGTTACAGTATTTTGTATCCATTCGGCCTACAAAGCAAATAACTGACACAGAGAGACTAAAATGTACTTTAAAGCTGCCAGCAATTTGCCAGGCAGAGTCTGAACTGATTCTAATCTACTCGTAAACTAAACAAACTACTCTAAACCTTATAACATACATATAATCCAGACACTTGCCACTATGACCCCTGGGCTGGTCTAAGTCCAGTTTCCACTGTCGGCCTCCAACCATCCAAAAACAACCTCTCTCCTCCAACAGTCAAACTTTTCTCCTCCCTTCCAGGAAGTCCCGCCTTCCACTTCCTGTCCTTTTGCCCAGCGGATTGGCTAAACAGCGCTTTATTCATGGTTGATACATTCACTTAGCATTCCTCCACAAGAAACCATTAATTCAATAAGGAGTGGATAGGATACAGGAAGAGTTTATGGGAGAGTACATAGAAGAATAATAGTGCCAATACAGTATTCATTCCTAAAATTATCAAAAAATTAAGAGCTAACAAAAGGAGATGCATATCCATAGAAAGAGAGGTAAATTGTCCCCCATTGCTGAGGGAGGGCAAACTTGTACAGTTTTGGAAATCAAGTTGGCATTTTCTCAGAAAATTGGGAATAGTGCTTCTGCAAGACCCAGCTATATCACTCCTAGGCATATACCTGAAAGATGCTCGATTATACAAGGACATTTGCTCAATGATGTTCATAGCAGTTATTTTTGTAATAGCCAGAACTTGAAAGCAACCTAGATATCTTTCAACTGAAGAATGAATGAAGAAATTGCAGTACATTTACACAATGGAATAGTATTCACCTATCAAAAAACAAGGAAATCTTGAAATATGCAGGCAAATGGATGGAACTAGAAAAGATCATTGTAAATGAGGTAACCACAACTCAGAATGACATGTATGCTATGTACTCATTATTAAGTGGGTACTAGCCCAAAATAGATGTCCTCTGGGAGAGTCCACCAAACAGGGAATCAGGGCAGATGCTGGGACATATGCTGCACTCCAATTGGAGTCCTGAGAGTAGTATGGAAGAATGGGTGTATGGAAAGACCCAGATGTTTCAGGAGCACCACAAAGAGACCATCATGGCTTGAAGATCCATGCCCAGGGGTCCTGTACAAACTGTTGCACCAACCAAAGAAAATGAATGCAATAAACCTAGACCCCTTATTCAAATATAGGCAATGGGCAAATCATTCTCCATGGTTGTTCGAAGAGTGGGGACTGCCTCTGACAAGAATTCTGCTAATGCCGATTTGATCACTTCCCCTTGGTGAGGAGGCCCAGTGGGCACCCACAGAAAGGGGAAGCAGGCTATCCAGATGAGACCTGATAGGCTATGGTCATATAGTGGGGGAGGAGGTCCCCTCTGTAAGATGTGTGGAAGAGGGAGGGAAAGGGAAGATATAAAGAAGAGAATAACAATCTGGATGTAATCCTAATAAATTACAATAAATTAAAATTAAAAATTAATTAATTGGCTATGATGTCAGTGAATAATGCTCCTGTTTCATGATAATTTATAATTGTTATTTTATGCATTTGGTTACATACTTTCCTCATAATGTATAATGGCTAATCATAAAAAGATGTTTGAGATCGTGCTTCCTAGATTTGTGTCAACTTGAAGTAAGCTAGAACCATTTCAGAAGATGGACCCTCAATTGAGAAAATGCACACAAGCATAGGCAGATGGCAAGCATGTGTTTAATTTTCATGATCGATGATTGATGTGGGAGGGCCCCAGTTCACAATGGGTAATACCCTCTACCTCCTGGGCTGGTGGTACTGGGTGCTGTGAAAAAACATCCTGAGCAAGCTAGGAAAAGCAAGCCACTGAGCAGCTGCTACGCATGGTCTGTGCATTAGCATCTGTCTCTTGGTTTCGCTGTTTGAGCTTGTGTCTTGACTTTCCTCACTGATGGACTTTTGTGTGGAATAAAGTTGAAGTAAAGGCTTTATAGCATGCTTAGCTTGGTCTTGGTTTTTATTAAAGTGATAGAACCTTAACAAAGATAATAGCCCACTCTTCACCATCCATTCTTCAGTCCTCAATACCCTACTCTCACCAATGAACAGATCATCCAGACAAAGCCTAAACAGAGAAATGCTGGAGTTAACTGATGTTATAAACCAAATGGACCTAACAGATATTTATAGAACACCTACCCAGTCACAAAAGATTATACATTCTTCTATGTACTCCATGGAACTTTCTCCAAAATTGAACAATTTTCAGACACAAAGCCAGTCTCAATAGATACAAGAAAATTGAAAGAACTCCCTGCATACTATCAGACCACCATGGATTAAAGCTGGATATCAACAACACCAAAGCTTAGGAACAAATGGAAACTAAACATCTCTCTGCTGAATGAAAACTGGGTCAAGATATAAAGAAAAAAAATTTATGACTTTCTAGAATTTTAAAAAATTCAATAATTTTTATTTTTTATGTATACATTCATATTATTACACATATATACAATAACCTACCTATAGCAAGAAGGACCATGACACAATAAGGAATTATATAAATGTTACATTCTTAGTGTTTTGGCTATTTGTATTTGACAACCTTGAAGAAAACACCTTTCCTATCTTGGTGCATCTAAAATTCTGAATGTAAATCAATATCTATCATATCTCATCATTATCTAGAATTTAACAAAAAAGAATGCACAACGTACCCAAATTAACAGGCTATAATGAAGATGGTTCTAAGAGGAAAGTTCAGAGCACTAAGTGCTTGCATTAAAAAAATAAATGAATAAAAGTAAAATAAATAAAATTTAAAAAATGATCTCTTACTACTAGAAGCTTAAGAACACAACTAAAAGCTCTATAACAAAAAGAAGTAATTATATAAAAAAAAAGAAGTAAATGGCAAGAAATAATCAAACTGAGGAGTGAAAGCAACAAAATACAGTGAGAACAACACTAAAAATCAATGAAATAAAGAATTAACTCCCACGCACTTCCCCCACGCCCTCTTCCGCACCGCGCCTAACCACCCCACCCCTTAACCTCCACCCCACAACCACACCAGGCTACCAATCTACCCTAGCACATCTAGTTATATCAGGACTAAGTGTCTCCTTTTCACTGAGGCAAGACAAGGCAGACCTGATAGAGAAATCACATCAAGAAGGAGAAAAGAGAATCCAAGTCAGAGATATTCTCCACCCCAGCTCCAATTATTAGAAGACCCACTGGAGAACCAAGCATCCTATAAGCTTCATATGTATAGGAGGATTAGGACCACTCCGTGCATGTTATTTACTTAATGGTTCAGTCTCTATAAGACTTTATAGGCCCAGGTTAACTAGCTATGTAGGTCTTCCTATGGTGTTCTTGACCCCCTCCAGCTCCCTCAATCCTTTCTCAAACTCTTCCATAATATTCACTGATTTCTGCCTATTGTTTGTCTGTGAGTCTTTATATCTGTTTCTATTATTGGCTGGGTGAAGCTTCTCAGATGACAGTTGTGCTGAGTTCTTGTCATGAGTGTCATTCTAGGTCTGGGTTACCTCACTCAAGATGATCATTCCATCCGTTTGCCTGCAAATGTATTGCATCCTTTTTTTTTTTACTAGTTGAGTAGTACTTCACTGTGAAAATGTGCCAGTTTCTTTATCTATTATTTGGTTGAGCAGGAAGGAGAGAATAAAAAGAAAAAAAGGAAACTAATATAAATCTCATATTTGGAAATTAAAACTGAAAATACCATAAACACCTTTACCTATTGTGTAAACTTTAATTTGGTAAAAGTAAAATCATTATACTTCAGTAAATACTTTTTAAAATGCCGAGGTAAGTAATAATGTTCAATTAAAATGATTATTGAACCTGGGGAAAAAAGAATTAGCTCTCTGAGAAAATCAATGACACAGAAAAAAATTCCTTATCCAAACTAACTAAAATATGAGGAGAAAAATCCAAATCTACAAAACAGAGTCAACAAGGGAAAAATAACAGCAAATACCAAAAAAATGCAGAGAATAATAAGTTTATACTTTTAAAAACCTGTTCTCCACCAAACTGGAAAAACTAAAGATATTCATAATTTTCTCTATAGATATCTCTTACTTAAGTTAAATCTAATTGAGAGCAACAATTTAAATAGAACTTTAACCACTAGTTAAATAAAACAGGCCATTAAAAGTCTCCCAACCAAGAAAAAAATGTACAGGGCCAAATGGCTTTAGATCAGAATTCTACCAGATTTTAAAGAAGAGTTAATGCCAATATTCCTCAAATATTCTACAAAATAAAAACAGAAGGAACACTGACCTATTCACTTACTCTGATACCCAAATCACAAAAGGCCTCAACAAAGAGAATTATAGACCAATCATCTTTATCAAAAATACTCAATAAAATACCCCCAAAACAAAACCAAGAACAGATTTAAAAAAAAAAAAAAAAAAAAAAAAAAAAAAAGATCATCCATCCTGATCAAGTAGGCTTAATTCTCGAGATGTAGAGATGGTTCAATATACAAAAATCAGTACATGTAATCCACCATGTAAACAAACTGAAAGAAAAATAAAATAATGAGACCATTTCAGTAGATGTGGAAAAGTCCTTTGACAAAATTCAATACTCTTTACGATAAAAGTTCTGGAGGGATTGGAGATAGAAGAGGTAGAGCCTTCAGCTGTATGTTCTAGTGTGTTTGGTTCAGAAAGGTAGTATGCAGGATACCAAAAGAGAAACACAGACACCAACCCAGCCACAATACCTTTGGCCAAAAGTTTTCTTTGTCTGAAAGATGTTCTGGCACAAAAGTGGTACAGAACTTGTAGGGATGGCCAACTGATAGCTCATTTAACTTGATGTCTACTGAATAAGGAGCCCATGGTGACACTGCATGGGTGGCCAGAAAGCAGAGACTGGATAGCCCAGAGACCTAAGGTAAAACAAAACAGGACTGGATTCATTAAAAGGTTGCATAGATTTATCATTATAATAAAATTCATGTTGTTTTATTCCTAGGGATAAAGCAAATGTGCAAAGCTATTTCCAAATAAAATCCCGCATTGTGTTTCTGAACAGGATTTAATTAATTTGGGAAAATATCAATATATTTCTCAGAAACTAATCACAAAAATAATATGCTTGCATACCAAGTAAGACTTAATTTTAGATGTAAAAATGTGTAGCTAACTTACAGTTAAATTCATAAGTCTTTTTTAGTAACACACAATCAATAATAGAGAAAATGTATTCAATATCAATTTAAATTTAACATGCAATTTAATAGTTCCTTTATACATATTTGGAACTTCATCTTGATAAGACAATTGATTTTGTTTTATATTGTTTCATTTTGTATTATTATTATTGTTTTGTTTTATTGTTTGTTTTTAATCTAATAAATAAAAATACTTATTTTAATGGTCTTTTTAAATAATCATGAACACTGAAGGTAATTCTATAACTAAAGTTTTAAGACTCGATTTTATTCAAA
Organism: Acomys russatus; assembly: GCF_903995435.1. Taxonomy (NCBI): domain Eukaryota; kingdom Metazoa; phylum Chordata; class Mammalia; order Rodentia; family Muridae; genus Acomys; species Acomys russatus. Next base: position 33,870,196 of record NC_067153.1, read on the forward strand.
TATGTTGGAAAAATTATTATTATATTTTCTTAATAGAATGGATTAGGCTTTAAAAGCAATACTAAATATTTGTGTGTATACACATTTTTAGCAAGAAAAATAAATGGCATTGACTTCTTTCTTGAGGTAAATAAGTAAAATAGCATCCTTAGTAATATTTCTAAAACTAGAATAATAATCAGAAACAAATGTAACCAGAAATCCCCCATAAACTATCTAAAGAAAAACATTTAAAAAAAGACCACACCACCAAAACTAATTAAGTTAAAATACAGTTATATTCAGTGAAAATGTTCTAACTTAGTTACAGAGGTAAGTGTAAGTGAAAATACATTGAGGAGGTGGCCACTTGTAAGCCAAGAAGCCCTCAAGTGGGAAACAACTGCTGGTTGTATACTCTGCCCTCTATCTTTGTCTGAAAATAAATTTCTATATTTTGTTTATTTTTAGTACCCTGTGTACAGTGCTTTTTAGATTATCACAGCAAAATGATATATCCAAATTATGGTCATCTATATACACACTGCATTTATTATAGTAACTAAATTAAATTAATTCAGTTGAGTCATATTAAATAATGTATTAAATATTAAATAATATTAGATATAATATTGTAAAACCTGAGAATAAAACTGTCTAGAAATAACATTTCTCTACACCAGTGGAAAAGGCACCTATACTCCTGAAACTCTGTTAAGTTAATATATGGTAAGATAGATACACAAGATACATGGTAATGATAGAAATATCTTTAGTATAAAACTAATCAGAAATTTGCAAAACAGAAAAATGACATGTTTTTGACATCTCTCATAAAATTATGGAGCTAATGAATACAGAAAATATGCTTTTGCAATACAGAAGACACCAGAAAACGAATAAAATGGTTCATCTCAAAGTCAAAACAGCTGATACATAAAAAGGTGAAGGTTTTCATTCCTGTTTGTGTCTGGGGACAAGGACATGAGAGCACTAATACATGATTTCTAAGGCACCTAAAGTGTGCAATGAAAGAAACACCAATGGAAAAATATGAGAAAGGGAAGAGTCTCCCTTATTTAGTGTATTTGTTCTTTCAGCCCTATTCAATTTCACATAACAGCTCAACACACAGGATTCACAAACACGGAAAGGGAAAGACAGTCTATCCTTCAGCCCCTCATACAACCTAAGTTAAAATTACAATGACATAGCAAATAAGTTTTCAGATAAACTTTCATATGACACTATGATATCTGTCAAATATGGAGTTTGCCAGGAACTTAAAGGAAGAGCGTTCCTTCTGTTGGATGAAACATAGGAAACCAGAGAAACTGGAAGATGTGATGTTCTCATGTTATCATGAGATAGGACAACATTGCAGCAATCTACAAGCTTGGAGGAATGGCTTACTAACTCATGGTCTAAGGGCACTATTAAAAAATGAGCTCCGTTCTCTTCCATCATGAAATTTTTTCTATCTTACCAATGCCCATCTCTCACCCTTGTGATTCTGAAGTCAGCTTTTGGTGCTTAACTTTTCCAACCCTGGGCGTGATGGTTACAGTTCAAGCAAATAAATGATGACCTTCTCAGGTCAGGCCAGAGGTTTATTATTGTAGATTCTATTCTGTTTCTATTAAGTTCTATGAGGTCTTTTTCGTTTTGTTTTGTTTTGTTTTGTTTGTTTTGTTTGTTTACTATTTGCTTCCATTTTTAAAAAGTGGCAGCTATTGGTGGGTATGGCCTGATTAGCCCTAGATCCAAAGCTTAATAATCTATCTAGTGAATTGAATAAGAACGTGATGGGGGCGCTTTCAGCAAATATGGTCATTTGGACCCCTTGTGTTCTACTTGACAAAAACCTCTCCTGCTCCCTCCCTTTCGGTGACCTCTCGGAGAACTTTCCAGGAGACCTCCTGTCTTTAGCTTCCTCAATAACCAGATATAGATCTGTTTCACCTAGGTTAACTCCAGTCCGTTTGCGCAGGGCCACCTGATCATGAAGGGAACATTGCGGTATGCAGCAGTAGGGGGCTGACCTCACTCTCATCCTAGTTCCCCTCTGCCCCCACCCTACATCCTGCCTTGTGCTTATAAGCAGCCTGAGAAAAATAAAATTTTGTCAGCTTGATCAGACTCTTTGAGTTGCGGTCCGTTCCTTGCGTCTCTTGTCCCCCCCCCCATTCTCTCCCTAGGGGTCCGTGGGTCTCAGTGGACTGTCCGGCCGGTCTGGACAAGAACGCTCTCCAGAGGCTCATATAATCCAACGCTTGGTTCCGAGCTGTGGGATTGTTTGGGGAAAATTAGGTGTGGCTCATTGGAGGAGTTGTGTTACTCAGGGTGGGCTTTGACATTTCATGTCTCAACAGCTGGAACTCTGCCTTCTGCTGGTGAGCAGAGTGTATAGTCATCCTCAGTGTACCACTTTTTATGAGCTGTCACCCATGTTAGGGAGGGCGTCGAGAGATGCAGCTGTCTCTGAATACCCTGTGCTCCTTTAAGTAACTTGACTCATACACTCCTATGTAACTCCAAGAAAACTCATTGTTTCACCAACTTGGACTTCGGTGTTGTCATTTCTTTCACCTGTCATTGATTCTTTATCTCTGGTGGATAAATGCTTGTCCACCTCTTTCCAGATAATGAATGTCACGTAACAGAAATACAGATACACTTAGAACAATGTGAGTTCCATAGCCCAGTCAGATTGAAAGGTAAAGAGTCCATTTGTAAACTTGGTACCAATATGGACCCTTTGATCATTGTAAATTTCCAAATTAAAAAAAAAAAAAACAAACAATCTTATAATTCCCAGCTTTTTGGATATCACTGAAAGCCCACCACCTCCCAATAAAGAGCAATGTTGAGTGATACTTATTGATTTTATTGAGAACTTATAATAAATATAATGTAATATCTGCAATATGTATATATAATTATATTAACACCATATATTAAGTTAAAAGATAATCGAAAAACATGAAAAGGCAAACATGTTTGACACAGAAACATTTTTATCAAAAGGAGGAAGTGTTTATGACAAATCGATATTTTTTGAAAAAGACACATAGCTATAGATGGGATTAAAATTTTCTGCTTCTGCTGTTCAATCTGTCTAAGTTTTGACTTCAGTGAGTACCCTCATTGGCCCTTGTTTTAACCTAGGTTATTTTTTAGTGTTGTGAACCATAAGTTATACCTGGATTTAGTTGTTACTGTTTTCCATTGACTTTGGTCTATATCATGATATTGAGGTCTGAGAGGATGGAATACATATTTCCAGCTGTCTCATAGAGTTAAATCAACTGAAGGTTTGTAACAGACCTAGTCTTGAAGGTCTTTTAAGCACTCAAGTGGATGATCCATGCAAACTGCCAACTTGAAACACATATGATTCTGTCCAATGTGTTGCAGTGGCTACAAGCTCAGATAAAGATGACAGCTGCTTTTAGTTTTATGCAGTATACAATTTCATACATCAAAAAACATCAAAAAGTTTCAAAGAGTTATATCATAATGTAATAGCCAAACTAAGGTGGCAAAGGCTGCCCATACAGTGATAAGAATATGTTCAGGTCACAATGAAGAAACAAAGAAATGTATAACAACACAGATATTAAATAAACTCATAAAAGATAATATTAGAAAATATCCCAAATGCAGAGAAGACTTCAAGTGTTCAGATATGGGGAAGTTGGTGGTGATCTTTCATACTTAACTCACAAAGACTATCCCAAGATAGGTCATAAACAATCTAGAAAAGTTAAAGATAGGGAAGACTTTCAAACATCAAGAGAAAAGAAACAAATAGAAAACAAGAGCATTCCAATTTGCCCTGCAGGAAACTTCTCAGCAGGAAACTTATAGGTCAGGAGGGAATGTCTGAAATTTCCAGTTTAAGGAGAAAAAAAGTAACCTGTCAACCAAGAATGTTGTACCCAGCAGAGGTAACATTTAGAAATTAGGGAAAGATAAAGTCATTCCCAAAGAAAAGCTCAGATGATTTTTCATCACTAGGCTTCTCTTCTAAGGAAAGATATTTCCTCAAACCTCAAGAAAGATGTTCTATAAAAAGAAGATTAAAATGTTCAAATGTATTAATATGAATAACTACATATAAATATAGAATGTTCTGATAGTGTAAATATGTTGTGCAAACCACTTATATTTTTGTCATAAAGATTATACAAAAATAAAGTAAGATAAAAAAAAAGTCAAAGAGATTCCATTGCCTATCTTTGGATTCCTTTCCCTTAACTGGGCCACCATTTATAGCCTCAATAGAAGATACACCTAGTCCTTCTGCAATTTACTATGCCATGGAAGATTGCTAGCCATGGGAGGCCTCCCCTTCTCTGAGTAGAAAAGCAGGGAAGAGGGAGAAAGTGAGGTGAGAAGGAAGGACTGAAAAAAAAGGAAGGAGAGGAACCTGCCATTGAAATGTAAAGTAAATAAATAATTAATGAAGAAAAAGTCAGAGAACAACAAAAAAGTCATAGAATCCTTAGAAGCCATACACTAACAACAAATTTTATATAAATATAATAACAAAATAAATGAACAAGGTCTGAGTGCTTGCATCTTACCATGCATATAAATCACGAAAACTTAGAAAACCTTAGCAGACAAATAAAGCAAAATGAGCTTGAGTAATTAATAACAAATGTCCCACCAATAGATTTTAGTTACACTCAACATACAAATGCCACTGTTGCAAATGTGGCCATATTTTCTATGCTGGTTTTCCTTGTAGTTCATTGGCTTTATAGCTGCATAATACTATTAATTGCATTTGTTCATAGGCAGCTTGCATACTACATTCAGACATTCTAAGTGCTAGTACAGGTGGCGCATGTTTATAGCTTATTTCTAGCTTCATTTATTAAGGTCTTTTATCTGAAGTGAGTGATTTATTTAGCAATAGGGTCTTACCTTCAAGTTCTAGAAGGTAGACAAGAGCAAAAGAAATAAGCTATATTGTTTTGGGAGTCTTGAACTCTCCTGAAGAATGATTCAAAAAGATTTTTTTTCATAACTGGCAGTGAATTCTTTGATGGACAGTATACGGATTCAGGTCAGTGAAGTCCATATGACATTTTTTTCTGAATAAACTTACCAATGGAGAACATTAATGAACTTAAAAATAAGTCTAATTACTAAAAATGTGAAGGCATATGTTTTAAACAAATAATACTTGTGAATAGGTCACTTTATTAGAAACCAGATAAGAAGAAACTTGGGTTATCAACATTTTGAAAATAAGCAAAAAAAAAAAAAAAAAAAAAAAAAGGAATAAAATACTGACAGAACTTATTTCTTGTTTTGATTTTTAAAAATGTTGTTATTCTTTGCCAAATGGGACTCTTTCCATCAACTAAAATAGGATAGGCACTTTAACTGTGAGATAATGGATTAATTATATTTTAAAATATAATGTTTAAGCATTTTGTCTTTTTATAAGTGCATAAAAGTAATAAATCTTGAAATATTTTCTCTAAGGCCTCCAAGTATTCACTTTCTCAACCATCCACTGCAGATTAAAAGTACATAAATATAAACAAATTTTAAAGTCCTTTAAAATATTAACATTCAATAAATAAAGTTCCATGAAGTAATTAATACAGTTGCAGAAATGCAAACATAAATAAAATATGGAAGCCAAAGAGCTTAAAATCTAGATGAAAATTTCAATGTATAAATATACATATAAATTAAGATAACACATAATCAATATAAATTGTAGATAGCCACATTACTAAATAAGTAGAACATCAGTTTTGGGGGAGAGGGATAAAGACAATCTCATGGATATAAAATTAGATGAAGCAGATCCTGAAAGAATAGCATAGAAAAAACCTAAATGAAAGTAAAAGAACTGTAAAAAATGCACAGGAGTTATAATTCTAGGCAAGAGATGGATGTCATAATACATGTCTATAAATGATATTCTAGCAGAAGGATTACGTGTGGTTTTTGGCCAGCCTTGGCTGAATAGTGAGAAATGGTCTTTTTCAAAGGACAAGAAACATTACCATCTGCAAACATCTTTGTTTCACTTCTATTGTTGAGGTAAAATATCATGATAAAATGAACTTAAAGAGAAAAGATTTAATTCAGGTTAGTATTCCAAAGGAAGACAATTAATCATGGAATACAAGACACATCAGAAGGCAGGGAAGATATGTGGCAGGAATGGGAGGCCAACTGGCTGCATCTGTAGCCAAGAGACAGAGAGCAATGAGAATAAATGACTGTTTATCTCCCTTTCTCCATTTGTGCTGTTCCAGACCCCAGTCATGAAATGACCCATCCACAATAGGTGGTTCTCACTACCTACATTAACATAATGAAGAGACTCCCACACAGTCAGGGCCAGACACCAGTCTTCCAAGAAACAATGGATTTTAGAAGAAAGAAAATCCATTTCAATTTGTGAGAATTTGAGCAGAACTGCAAAAGAGAGCTCAGGAAATTATGTGTTCTAGTACTTTCAAGTCTAGGAGCAAAACTAGTCTTCTGTTGACTCTGAGCGCACTGAATTATAGCTGATGTGACGAAGTAATGGAAGTAATAATTACTATTCATTTTTATAATAGGATTAGAATTTCAATATAGTCATTCCTCAACTTATAATGAGGGTTCGTTCTGATACTCCTATGCCAAATTGAACATATCATGGCAAAATTGCGTTTATTATGCAGTTATCAAACTTTGCAGCTTAGTCTACTTACCTACTTTAAATGTGCTTGTCATACATGAGCCTATACCTGGGCAATATGTCCCAATACAAAGCTGTTTTCTGATTACATGTTACTTATTTCCTCCAGTTTATTTAGACTATACTGAAAGGGAGCAGCAAAATGGTAGTATCAGTTCATTTTCGCAGACTCAGAAAATTTAATAAATAAAGAAAGAAAATAAATAAAAAGAAATAAAATGGAACCTATAAATCAAAGACCATCTATATACACATTAGTTAGATTCATTTCTGTTGCTATGGATAAAGCACCCAAACAAGACTCAAGTTATAGAAATAAGTATTTATTATGGTTTCTTGTTCCAGAGACATCAGAGTCCATTACGGCTGGGAGGCATAACAGCAGGAAGGCCTGGTGCATGGAGCAACAAGGCGAAAGCTCCCGTCTTTGGTGAAAACTACAAAGCAGAAGAATAAAACTGGAAAATGGCATGAGACTTTAAATTTCCAAAGCCCACTTCCACTGGTATGCTTTCTCAAATATGACTATACATCCTGAGCCTCCAAAAAGATTGCCATAGGCTGTGTACCAACTATCCAAACATCCCCTTTGAAGGACATGCTCACTCAAAACACCATACTTCACTCTCTGGGCCCATAGGCTCCTAGTCATATCATAAAGCAAGATACATTTTTTTTCCAACTTCAAAAGACCCAATAATGTCTCACAGTTTCAATATTATTTAAAATTACAAATGCCTTTCTGAGATTCAAAATAATCTTTTAATTTTCACAGTAGAGTTGGTGCTCTATTACTGCAAAGACATACCTAATCATTGCAACTATTGTAAAAGAAAATGTCTGAGGATTGCCATTTGGGACCAGGATCCCATATAATCCTGTTTTCTAGCCTGTCTCCATTGGCAAACCAGTAGAGTAATTGTTTGGAGGTTGGGATGCAGATGCTTACTTGAGGGAAACAGGAGGAATCTGAGGTCTGGTTGCTGAAGCAGGGCGTCCCTGAAAACAGGGATCTGAATTTGAGTAGGCAGAAATGCAAGTGGTTGTGAGCGGGACCCTTGAGACACTACTGGACCTGGAAGAAGACCAAGAGCGATCTGGAGATGTGTGTCCTCAGATCTCAGGATGTTCCTTCACATTTGGGAAACACCAACTAGATGTTTTGGAGTCAATTACCAGGTCACTCACTGGATTCGCAGTCTCTGATCTTCCACTACTCAGGTATGGTAAACATTCACTGTCAGCATCTTGTTTTTGAGGCTAGTCAAATGGAGAAAAACTAAAAAAGTTAACATATTAGTATTTGCTTAGGGATATATCCATATACAGATCACATTCTAAGGTAAAAACAAAAGTGCTGAACATATCTAATATCTTTATCTACATTTAATTATCTACATTTAATAACTAACTACATATTTGTATTTTGCATGTGTTGTGTCCTTGGATTTTCATAGAAACACATAGTTTGCTTAAATATAGGTATGATGATCTAAAAGTATGTTATAAAATATGCTTTCAAACAAGTGCCTTTGAGAATATTTACACAACACTAGATGTTTGTCAGCCATGCTCTCAATCACTGATGGTAGGTGATAGATCTTTATAGAGAAATATTGAAATTCAGACCAAAATAATAGTGTATGTGAAATAGCCCTTTTGACAAAGAAGATAAATTTTTTTCTGATTTTCATTCTATATAACCATCAAAGCAAATAAATCACTTGTATGTAATATTTGTAAGTTATTATTTGTAGCACAATCTGGGGATAATTATCTATCTAATAAAAATAAGTACCTACGACCAACACTGGAAGCTAGTATAATCCTGATCTAATATGTGAGCGATAAATGTACCATAATTGGAAATCTTTAAACATGAAGAAAAACACATCTGTGACAGTTTAGAAAATTTCCTGCACATTCTAGTAAAAATATGTGGTCTGAATTAAAAAATCACAGACAGACATCACTTACCATAACAAAAAATACATGTGTTATCAGCAAAAAAGTTATACTTGCTAACATTTATCACTTTACCTTACATATTTCAGAAAGAACAATAGAAAAAATAATTAATTTAATATTAAATATATCACAATAAGCAAAGTATAATGAGAAATATGATATCGTTTAAGCTTGGATATAACTATATCTTCATCCTTACATACTAGGAAAAATGGGCAAAAGTTTGAGGCACATTTTAACAGAGATATTACTCTTTCATTCTCATTATATGAATTGGAACATTTTTGCTAAAATTTAGCATTTGCATATTTTCTAACATATAGCATGATAATCCAATACAAGTGAGAAGTTTTGGTGATCAAATCAAGGAAATAGCCATTTCCACCTCTTCAAACGTTAATGATTTTTGTATACTGAGAATTTCATAATTTTCTAATTAATTCAAAAGTATTTCACATTGTTTTTTAAGATGTATTTATTTATTTTATGTATATGGGCACACTATCTTCATGTGTACCAGAAGAGGGCATCAGATCACATTATAGATGGTTGTGAGCCACCGGGTAGTTGCTGGGAATTGAACTCAGCACCATCTGTAAGAGCAGGCAGTGCTCTTAACCCCTGAGCCATCTCTGCAGGCCAAGTATTCCATATTGTTGAAACCAATAATTATTCTTTTGTGCTTGGAAAACCAAATCTAATTCCTACCGTATACTTATTTTTAGTTATTTCTCTCTCTCTCTCTCTTTCTTTTGAGATTATAATATAATTATTTACGGTCCCCCTTTACTTTGTTCCCTCCAAATTCTTCTCTGTACCCCAATACTCTTTTTAAAATTCATGAGCTCAGTTATTTTTCATTAATTGTTTTGACATACATACATAAAAAATACACATATATGTCATATAAACACCTAACATATACAACATGCTAAGTCTATTTGATGATACTTATGTTTTCATGGCCATCTATTTCCTTGGGGGAGACTACTTTTCTTGCTCTCTGCATTCTTTAAATTCCTATAGTTCTTTGTGTAGGGAGGAACTCTCTAGGCACTCTCCACCTCCATTACCATGTCTATTGTTGTTGTCCTTGCTCAGATCTTGTTCACTCATTCATATTGGTGAAACTTTTTTGGGTGTAGTTTCTTACAACACATCTTAGATCACTAATGATAGAAATTTGTTTGTTTTCAAAAAGCATGATTTCAAATGGTTGATGTATAGAATCTTTCTGGCTGCAGTACAAAATTGACATTGATCTCTCATAATAGATAAGGACAATAAAATGTCAGAAACTTTTATGAGTATGCATACTTTATTCTAAGCACCATGCACTTTTGTCAAATAATTTGTAGCCATTTTCGTTGCTTTACAGGTTTACAAAGGTGCAGGTTTCTCTTCACATCACAACTAATATATATTATAAATAAACTTCTGCATGTCTATTTGCAACAGATTGAAAGTTTCGTTTAAATCTCTATATCTAAAAAGTACCCTGTTGTAGAGAAATATGCTCCAAAGATATATTGACAATATGAGGCTGGAAGATCATAAGTTGAAGGCAGCATGGTCTAGAGACATGGCTCAGTGCTTAAGAGCAGCTACTCTGGCTGAGGACTAGTGTTTAATTCCCAGCACTCACATACAGTTGCTCACAGCTGCTTGTAGTCCAGAGAACTCAATGCCATATTCCAGCTTTTGGGGGCTCTTGTACTCACATGAGTGTATACACACACAGACACACAAACACACACACATGTACATAATTAGAAATAACATAAATAATTTTGAGGCTTTTTATTTATGAATGAATATATATTCCTAAATTTCATCATAGATAGATAGATAGATAGATAGATAGATAGATAGATAGATAGATAGATAGATGTTTCAGGACTGAAATCCCTTCCTATATTCCTTTTTAAATTGGATTTTTAGTTCATTGGTAATTTGGTACAATGTACATTGATCATATTCACCCTTTACCCTATACTTCCTAGGTCATATCCCTTCTTTTTTTCAGTACATTTTGGTTTCCTTGTTCTCTTCCACCACTTCTGGTTCTTATAAACTTTCTATCACATAGTCTACAATGATCCCTGAGCACTTGGAGGAGAGGGTATGACAGAGATTTTGCATTTGAGCCTGAGCATTCTGCAGCCTTTATTCTTTACACTGATTAATTATGATTCTCTATATTAATTACTACATACTATAAGTAGAGACTTCTGTGATAAGGTTTGAGAGATGCACTAATCTCTTAGGATAGTAAGTCATCACAAATTGGTTTAACACTATGATGTTTAGCAGAATAATAGCATTAGTTCCCTCTCTAGGGCATATGGTCTTTTAGACACAAATTTTTGGCTCCAAAAATGTTTCAGGTGTAGGTTTCCTCTTCTGGAGCACAACTTAAATCCAATTGGGAAGTGGCTGGCTACACCCAAGAAGTTTATGCCCCTATTAAACCAGTAGGTATGTCCTGCCATGTCAGCAGGACCTTGTCAGCCATTATTGTAGCTGGATAAGATTCATGATTACTTTTCTCCTCTAGAAGCATTTATAGCACCTTCATGTGCTATAAAATCTTGACAGTAGGCATGAAGCTTCCAGGTCAATGCCAGAGTTGCTTACATTTTTATTCTTCTTATAAATAACCTATTACAGATAGCTGAGAACATTCCTCATGTAAATGTGTTTTAAAGTGAAAGTGAGTTAACATAGACCCAGAAAGACTCACATGGGGTATACTCACTTATAACTGGACACTAGCTCAAAAGGGATGTCCCATGAAAGTCTTCACTTACCAGGAGATTGGGATAGATACAAAGACCTCCCATTGTGCCTCTAGGTGAGAGATGTATGGGAGAATGGGGAAATAGAATGACCTAGAAACCTACTAGACAGGCAAATCTGTACCCAGGGGCATCTACTTAAAGTAGTACACCAACCAACAACAATATATGCAGTAAACACTGAATCTTTACTCGGATCTGGCCAACGGTCAGGACATTATCCACAGTTGTGTGGAGAGTGGGGACTGACTCTCACATAAACTCTGGTGCCCCATATTTGACAACTTCTCCTTGGTAGGTTGGCCTGGTGGCACTCAGAGAAAGGATAATCAGGCTACCAAGTTAAGACCTGATAGGCTGTGACTGTATGGTGGAAGAGGATGTCCCCTTCTGTCACAGACCTAGGGGAGGGAAATAGGGTGAAAGAGGGAGGGAGAGAGTAATGGTTGGATACAAGTGAAAGCATAATAATTGAGATGTAATCTGAATAAATTAATAAAACATTAAAAAATTTAAACAGTGAAATAATGGTATGTTTAGTTTTACCCTTTTCTTGATATAGAAGTACAAATTATCTCTGTATAACAAAAATTCTATGTCATTAAATATATATAACATAAAGACAATTATTAGTGAATAAATAAAACTCATGTACATTTAATTTATATTGTGGACTTTCTTCATTCACCAAAGCAAAGATTTTAATTAGGAAACAGAAATGAAATCAATACATTAATAGGATATATGTGTAAAATATAACTATTGTCCTAAAATATATATTTAAATATATTCTCACATTAAATTGTGTTGTTCTCCGGATACTTTTAATACAGGAAGCATGTGATACATTTTGAAGAATTTTGGTTTTTTTAATTATTTATAGTGATATTTAACATTTTGGGTGAAACTTAAACCAAGAAATCCTCAGCTCTTTGAAAAAAATCTTTGATTCAAAAACAATTTTTTGCAAAGTGAGGACCTATAAAATAATTAAATTTCTGATATAATGTATATTCAATGCTGAGACAATTTCCTGTGAAGACTGCATTCATTATTTATAAACTATACATCAAGATACACAGTATCATCTAAGGAGGCAACATTTAAATTTGGTGATTAAAACTGAGCATATACAGGGGAGGTAATCCCCCTCAGGAACAGTCATAGGGGAGGGGAATAATGGGAAATGGGAGGGAGGGAAGGATGGGAGGATACAGGGATGGGATAAACATTGAGATGTAACAAGAATAAATTAATAATAATAAAAATGTATTAATTGTAAAAAATAAATAAATAAATAAATAAAACTGAGTGAAATTATGAGAGGTCTAGGTTCTCTAGTTATCTAGTAAATTAATATATTGAAATAATTCCATCGAATATAAATTTCAAAATATTCCAATTTTATGCCACACTTGAAATAAAAATGTGTTTCTTCCGAAAGGGAAAAAGGGAACTAAACGTTCACAGGGGTATAGACATTTAGCTGTGCTGGGTATTTATGAAGACTGACAGTCAACATCAGGAGTCTTCTACATACAGATTCTCTAAAGAAAGATAGCACTTATTGAACAGAAGCTCAGCTTTCTTATGAACAATTTCAAGACGCATGCTTTTCCAATGTTCCTTTGACAACCAGCACCTATTAATGTGTTGGCTGATTAATAATATTCCAGATATTCTGACAGCATGACAAGTATGCATTTTTAATATTTATGTTCAGAAAATAAAATGATTTATATCCATGACACACATTGTTTTCAACATTAAAGAGTCAGATCCAGTGTCATCTGGAAGCTTCCCTGTAAAGAATTTGGTGCTTGAGGGTACCTTATAGGGTTCTTGGAAAGCTGATCTATGGAGATTTTGTTATCTCTTTTAATTGCTGCCATAAAGAATTTTAAAACATAGAACGCTTGCTTCTCCTTCCAAATTCAGGTATCTTTAATCCTCTTGCTCTTTAGCTTTGTGCAGGGTGATAAACATGGATCTTGTTTTAAGTTTTCTACATGTAGATCTCCAGTAGACCAACACCATTTTTTCCATTGTATGATTTTAGCTTCTTTGTTGAAAATCAAATGTCCTTAAGTGAGTGAGTTTATTTCTCAGTCTTTGATTCTATTTCATAGATGATCTAGCCTTTTTCTATGCCAGTACCATGCTGTTTTTATTATTGTTGCTCTACAAGACAGCTGTAGGTCAGGGATGAAGACTCCTCCAGAAGATCTTTTATTGTACCAGATTGTTTTAGCTATTCTGGGTTGTTTGTTTTTCCATATGAAGTTGAGAATTGATCTTTGTACGTCTGTACAGAATTGTGTAGGTATATTGATGCATATTGCATTGAATCTGTAATTGCTTTTGGTAAGATGGCCATTTTTACTATGTTGATTTTCCCAATACACAAGCATGAGAGATCTTTCCATGTTCTGATATCTTCTTCAATTTCTTTCTTCAGACACATAAATCTGTTAGAAAAAACAAACAAACAAACAAAAAAACAGGGTTGAGCCTTGAACTCATTGGCACAGGAGACAACTTTCTAAACAGAACACCAACAGCTCAGGCTCTAAGATCAGCAATTAAAAATGGGACCTCGTGAAACTGAAAAGCTCTATAAGGCAAAAGACACGATCAACAGATGAAAACAACAGCCTACAGAATGGGAAAAGATCTCCACCAACCCTACCTCCAACAAAGGGCTAATATCTAAAATATATAAAGAACACAAGAAATTTTAAACAACACCAAACCAAATAATCCAATTAAAAATGTGAGATAGAGCTAAACAGAGAATTCTCAACAAAGGAATATCAAATGGCTGAGAAACACTTAAAGAATGCTCAACTAGAAATCAAAAGAACTCGGCGATTTCATCTTATACCTATCAGAATGGCTAGGATGTGAAGAAGGGGGAAACACTCCTCCATTACTGGTGGGAGTGCAATCTTGTACAACCACTTTGGAAACCAATCTGGCACTTTCTCAGAATATTGGGAATAGCGCTACCTCCAGAGCCATTTATACCACTCCTAGGCATGTACCAGAAGGACCCTCCAACATACAACAAGGACATTTGCTCAACTATGTTCATATCATCTTTATTCATTATAGCCAAATTCTGGAAATAACCTAGATGTCCATCAACTGAAGAATGGATTAAAAAAAATATGTGGTACATTTGGAATACTACTCAGGTATTAAAAACAAGGAAATCTTGAAATGTGCAGCAAAAAAATGGAACTAGAAAAAATCATCCTCTATGAGGTAACCCAGACCCAGAAATACTTGTATGGAAGGGTTGGAGGAGGAAAGGAGAGATGTCAGGAACTCCACAAGGAGACTGTCAAGGATGGAGGATCTGGATCCAGGGGGGCCTGCACAAACTGATGCACCAACCAAGGACATTGCAAGTAGAGAATCTAGACCCCATGTTCAGATGTAAGTGATGGACATCTCATTCTCCATGTGGGGGAAAGGAGGAAGTGGGGGACTGCCACTGACATGAACTCTGGTGCCTGAGATTTGATCACTGCCCCTTGGAGGAGAGGCCCTGTGGGAACACAGAGGATGAGGATGTAGGGCTATCCAGATGAGACCTGGTAGGATGTGGTCCAGACAGTGGAGGAGGAGAACCCCCACCTTTCAAGGATCTCAAGGAGAGAAATAGGGCAGAAGAGGGAGGAAGGGTAGGAACAGGAAGATAAGAGCAAGGAGCTTACAATCAAAATTTAATGTGAATAAATTACAATAAATTTAAATAAAAAAAAACAAATAGAAAACAAATTCAGGACTCTTGGGTTTGGCGTAGTATAAGGGAAAATACCAGCTCACTTGGATGGACCTGAACTTTTAGTTTATCTATTCATGGCATTGAAAAGTCTATTTCTAGCGAGAACCATCTTTTATACTACCAGAACTGAATAAAATAAAACATTAATCTGACAGAAAATTGGGATATTTTTCTAAAGTCCATAATATTTTTCAGAATGACCAGCAGACATTTCTACAAGCTATAAACAGGAAGCCACCCACCATATATGCTATAATTATAAAAAGGTTGTTTACATATGTTGCTTTCACCGAATTTTTTTTTTCCTTTTTTCTTCAAAAATACTCTGAAGTTGTACATTTTCTCTCACACAAAGACTTTGGATATTTTGTTCTGTACTTAAGTGGGACATCATCAACTTACAGAATCCCATGCCTGGCAGATCAGGCAAATGTCAAACTAAAGGACAAACCAGCCACTTGCCTGTGTATAAAGTATCAAGAAAGGGGAGTAAAGCAGTAAAAAGAGAAGTCTGACAATATTAAACCAAACATAGATACAAACAGCATATGTAGTGCCCTTACTTCTATTAATCTGAGGGCTTCAATACTCATCATTGACTAGTGCCAGAGTATTTAAGAATAATTTCGACACAAAATGAAAAAGTGTTATTTTTTGTGATTAATTTTGTATACTTTAACAGATATAAAAATAATTTTCTTTCCATAATTATAGGAAAACCTTTGCTTAGGCATCAACATCTTTCTTGAATTGCTCATTATAATTTGGGTCTTTTATACATTCAACAAATTATAGGGTGCTTTATATTGCAGGACACTGGATTAGTCTGTGAAGTTTGGGAGAGAAAAACGCCACCCTTCCTGTTATGACTTTAGAAATTAAAATAAAGAGTAGAGAAGTGGGCCTCTCTTGAGGGACAAGTGAACCATGCAGAGGAGGGGGAGGAAATATTGTAGGATTCAGGGGGGATATAGAATACAAGGGAACATGGCCCCTGCTGAATCAACTAAGCAGGCCTCACCTGGCTTCACGGAGACTGAAGAACAAACCCGGGACCTGCATGAGTCTGGGCCACGTTCTCTGCATATGTGTGGCTGTTAGCTTTGTGGTTTTGTGGGAGCAGATGTATCTCTGTCTCTTTTGCCTGCTTTGAGGACTCGTTTCCTCCAATTTGGTTGTATTGTCCACCCTTGTTACGAGGGCTTTTGCCTTTTTAGAAAATGTATCTTGTTTTATGCTGTTCTGCTGTTTTCTATTGAAGGCCTGCTCTTTTCTGATGGGGGATGGAGGGTGAATGGATTCTGGGGTGGTACTGGGGTAAGTTGGCAAAAGATGAAGTACAGAGGAACTGTGTATCATATGAGAGAATAATCTACTTTAAATAAAAGTTTTAAAAAAAAGAATAAACAGGTAAAATCATAATACATTGTAAAAGATCTTCAAACAACATTTCACACATAATCTTCCATAATCAGTCTTATAGGAAATTAGAAGCAAGGCATTTTTATGCAGTTGAAAGGGAGGCAAGGGATACATGCTACAAAAAGAAAGTACTTTGAAGATTGACCTGAAGCCTACTATAAAATTCTACAGGACTGGGATCATAGGTGAGGCAATAGATATCAGAAAAGGGAGTCTTCAGATCTGGGAGTAATGCACAGACTTCCTTTTAATATGTAGGAGAGAAGTTAGAAACACTCTAGAGAATGCAAAGTATGGAGTAATGTAACTTACATGTTAGTTCAGATTGTGTTTGCGCAGAGAATACACTAGATTAGATTAAGTGTGAGAGCCTGCTACTTATAAGAAAACACTAAGGCATGGAATTTACAAAGCATAAACAGAAAGGAAGCGAGTATAAGGGAAAATTAGAAACACACCTAGTTTTCTACCATCACCATGGGCTAGGGAAACTGTGTCTGGAAAGGCTTTTGCAATCAAGCCATATGAATCAGTCACTAAAGTATGTATGGGAGAAGGAAAGCCCCAACTATGGCGAAGTGTTCTGTCTTCCAAAGAAGCATGCATCACACATGTACCAACTATTTACACACATACATGTGCACAGACACATGCACACAGACACATATACATACTATATACTTACGCACACATATGTGTCAAAAGTTTCAAAAATTTAGACTTTGCAAAATAATTATAAAACTAACATGAGAGTTTGCAAGAGGAAAATGTATGATCATATTATAGCTGTGATCTTGGTTATCTTAGATCATGGACCAGTCTAGTCCTCACTAAAATTACATAGAACTAAATAAATACTAATAAACTAGACAGGAACCATAATTTCATATGGTGGAGACCACCAATGCATCCACTAAGCAAGGTGGGTATGCCAGTATGTCTTCCTCATCCTCAATAAATGAATTATGAATAAGACAAAACCAAAAGCTGTTTAAGAGATAACAAGAATTAAAGAATTTGCAGCAGATGGTACCAGCTGTGCACATTTAATTCCAGTTCAACAATCTGCCAAACAGTTAGACAGAACTGCTTTTGCATGTGAAATTGGAGTGTCTGGGATCCAAGGAAGGAACAAGAGTAGTCTTTCTGGCACTAGCTATTGAAGCTTTTATCATAATTATTGCTACTGGTTTCTTACATCCACATTCTTTTTTCTTTATTAATTGACTTATATATTTACTTTACATCATGATCACAGTTTCCCTTCCCATCTCTCCTCCCAGGCTCTCCCTCTCACCACTTCCCACTATGCCCTACTGCATTTCTCTTCATAGAAGGGAAGACCTCGCATGGATATCACCCTGCCCTGGCATATCAAGTTGCAGTAGGACTGGGTGAGTCTTCTTCTATTGAGGCTAGACTAAACAGCCCAGTGAGTAGAGAAGGTTCCCCAGGCAGGCAAGAAAGTCAGAGACAGTGCTTGCTCCTGCTGTTAGGGTCCTATATGAGAATCAATCTGTATAGGTGTATGGGTACAAGGTCTTTCTCATACAGATGTTCAGTTTCTTTAAGTTCCTATGGACTCAGGTCAGTTGATTGTGTAAGTTTTCTTGTAGTGTCCTTGACCTCTCCAGCTCTTTGAATCCTTCCTCTGTTTCTTCCACAAGATTCCTGGAGCTACAACTAATGTTTGCCTGTGGGTCTCTGCAATTGTTTTTAGCAGTAGCTAGAGGAAGCCACTCAGATGTCAGTTTGCTAGTTTACTTTCTGAACATATAGCAGAATATTATTAATAGTGTCAAGGGATCATTCTGTGTCATGGCATGAATCTCTATTGGGCCAGCCATTGGTTGGCAATTCCCTCACTTTCTTCTCTCTCTCTCTCTCTCTCTCTCTCTCTCTCTCTCTCTCTCTCTCTCTCCTCACTCCCCTCTCCTCGCTCTCTCTCTCTCTCTCTCTCTCTCTCTCTCTCTCTCTCTCTCTCTCTCTCTCTCTCTCTCTCTCTCTCTCTCTCCCTGCACCTCTTACAGGCAGGAAACTTTGTGACCCAAATGTTTTGTGGCAGGGTTGGTATCCCCATCCCTCTGTTGGAAGTCTTTCTAGGAGGCTTAAATAGATAGAGTCACCCTCATAGAGTGCTGGAAGTTTCCATTGTCCTAGATTTCTAACTTGTCCCTCCCCCAGTTGATTTCAGTTATTTTTCCCAGTTCTATGGTCCATCATCCTCTGCACACTTGATCTCTCCTGTTCCCATCCCCACCCCTCTTTCACCTACTCCCTCTCTCTGTCCACCACAGATGTATATTTTATTCCCCCTTCTCAGTGTAATTCAAGCAGCCTCCCTTGAGCCCTACTTAATACTTAGCTTCTTTGGGTATATGAATTGAAGCACGATTATCCTGTACTTTACGGCTAATATCCACTCATAAATGAATACAAACCATGTTTGTCTTTTTAGATATGGGTTACTTTACTCAGGATATTTTCTAACTCCATCCATTTGCCTTTAAATTTGATGAAGCCATTGTGTATAGTAGGTGAGTAATTTTCCATTGTGTAAATATACCACATTTTCTTTATTCATTGTTCAGTTGAGGATTATCTAGTTTGTTTTCAGTTTCTGGCTATTAGAAATAAAGCTGCTATGAACACAATTGAGCAAGGGTCCTTGTGGTATGGTATAGCATCTTTTGGGTGTATGCCCAGGAATGCTATAGCTGGGTCTTAAGGTAGAACTATTCACAATTTTCTGAGAAACTGCCAGATTGATATCCAAAGTGGTTCTACAAGTTTAGACTCCCACCAGCAATGGAGGAGCATTTCCCTTGCTTCACATCCTCCCTAACACAAGTTGGTACTTGAGTTTTTTTTTTTTATCTTATACGTTCTGATGGAGTAAGATGGAATTTCATAGTCATTTTGACTTACATTTCCCTGACAGCTAAAGAAGTTGAACATTTCTTTAACTGATTTCCAATCATTAGAGAATCCTCTGTTGAGAACTCTTTTTTTAATTTTTTATTGATTTATTCTTGTTACATCTCAATGGTTATCCCATCCCTTGTATCCTCCCATTTTCCCTCCCTCCCATTTTCCCCTTATTCCCTTTGTTTAGATCTATACCCCAAGTTTCCTAGCTAGAATAACAAGACAACTAAAGAAAATCAAGAGGACCAACGTAGGAAAGGAAGAAGTGAAAATATTGTAATTCACAAATGATATGATATTATACATAAGTGACCACAAAAAATTTACCAAGAAAATCCTACAACTGATAAATACCTTCAGCAAAGTGGCTGAATACAAAATCAACTAAAAATATTTGTAGCACTACTACATACAAATGACAAAAGGATTGTGAAAGAAATTAGAGAAACTACACCCTTCAATATCACTACAAAAAAAAAAAAACCATAAAATATTTTGATGTAATTCTAACCAGACAAGTGAAAGACTTGTATGAAAAAACTTCGAGTCTCTGAAGAAAGAACTGAAGATTGCAGAAGATAGAAAGAACTCCCATGCACTTGGATCTACAGAATCAACATAGTAAAATGACCATCTTACCAAAAGTAAACTACAGAGTCAATGCAATTTTTAACAAAATAGCTACACAATTCTTTTTATTTTTTAATTTAATTAATTTCTTCAGATTACACACAATTGTTATTCCCCCATTCCTTGTATCCTCCCATTCCTCCCTCCCTCCCACTTTCATCCTCTTCTCCCCTAGGTCTAAGACCAAGGGAGACTTTCTCCCTCACTATATAGACTTAGGCTATCAAGTCTCTTCTTGGTAGCCTGCTTATTCTTTCTTTGAGTGTCATCAAGTCTCCTCACCAAGGGGAGGTGGTCAAATATGGAGCACCAGAGTTCATGTCAGTGTCAGTCCCCACTGTCCACATAACTGTGCAGAATGTCCTGTCCATTGTGTAGATCAGAGTAGGGGTTCAATGTTTACTACTTGTATTGTCCTTGGTTAGTGCAATAGTTTGAGCAGATCCCCTGGGCCATGATCTACACATCACAATGTTCTTCTTGTAGGTTTCTAGGACCCTCTGGGTTCTTCTATTTCCCCATCTCCTATATTTCTCTTACCTAGAGTCTCAGTAGGATATCCTCCCATCTATACCAATCCTGGTAAGTGAAAACTTTCGTGGGACATGCCTTTTGGGCTAGTGCCCAATTATAAGTGAGTATATACCATGTGAGTCTTTCTGCTTCTGGGATAAGTCACTCAGTATGATCATTTCTAACCCCATCCATTTGTCCACAAATTTCAAACTTTCCTTGTTTTTAATAGTTGAGTAGTATTCCATAGTGTAAATATACCACAGTTTTTTTTATCCATTCTTCAACTAAGGGACATTTAGGCTGTTTCCATGTTCTGACTATTTGAATAAGGGTACTAAAAACATGGTTGTGATTATGTCCTTGTTGTGTGCTGGAGCATTATTGGGGTATATTCCAAGGAGTGGAATAGCTGGATCTCAAGGAAGCCCTATTCCCAGTTTTCCGAGAAAGCACCAGGTAGATTTCTAAAGTGGTTGTATACAAGTTTGCATTCCCACCAGCAATGAAAAAGTGTTCTTCTTTCTCCACATCCTTGCCAGCATGTGGTGTCACTTGAATTTTTGATCTTAGCCATTCTGATTGGTGTAAAATGGATTCTCAGAGTTGTGTTGATTTGCATTTCTCTGATGACCAAAGACTTTGAACATTTCTTTACCTGTTTCTCAGCCATTCGATATTCCTATGTTGAGAATTCTGTTTAGTTGTGAGCCCCATTTCTCAATTGGGTTATTTGGTTTCATGGTGTTTAATTTATTGAGTTCTTTATATAGTTTGGATATTAGACCTTTGTCAGATGTAGGGTTGGTGAAGAGCTTTTCCCAGTCTGTAGGCTGTTGCTTTGTTCTGTTAACAGCATCTTTTGCCTTACAAAAGCTTCTCGGCCTCATGAGGTCCCATTGATTAATTGTTGACCTTAACACCGGGGCTGTTGGTGTTCTGTTCAGGAAGTTGTCTCTTCTGCTAATGTGTTCCAGACTCTTCCCCACTTTTTCTTCTAACTGATTTAGTTTCTCTGGTTTTATGTTAAGGTCTTTAATCCACTTGGACTTGAGTTTTGTACATGGTGACAAATATGGGTCTAATTGAATTTTTCTACATGTAGACATCAAGTTAGAGAAGCACAATTTGTTGAAGATGCTTTCCTTTTTCCATTGAATAGATTTGGCTTCTTTGTCAAAAATCAAGGACCATATGTATGTGGATTCATTTTTGGGTCTTTGATTCGATTCCATTGATCAACCAGCCTGTTGCTGTGCCAGTGCCATGCTGTTTCAATTACTGTTGCTCTGTAGTACAGCTTCAGATTGGGTATGGAAATTCCTCTGGATGATCTTTTATTGTATAGGATTGTTTTTGCTCAAAATAGCTACACAATTCTTTACAGACCTTGAGAGATAATTTCCAACTTCACATGGATCTGAACCCCATTTTAATGGGTACTCTATTAATTGGTTTGCTAATGTCTAGTATTTGAGTTCTTTATATTTTGCATATCAGCCCTTTGTCAGGTGTAGAGTTGGTAAAGATTTTTCCCCATTCTGTAGGCTGCCACAGGGAAAGAGGACACTCTCAGTCCTGCTGCAATTTGATGATTAGAAGTGGAGCTCCCCTTATCTGAGGAATAGGGGAAGGAAGAAAGAAAAGGAGGTGGGACTTGCTGTTAAGGAAGGATAGAGCTACAACCAAGATGTAAGTTAATAATAATAATAATAATAATAATAATAATAATAATAATAATAATAATAGTAATAATAATAATATCTCAGTCTTTTTGATGCCTAAGGATATTGACCATTTTTCAATTATTTATTCACTTTATAACTTGATTGCAGCACCCATCCTCTCTTTCACACACCCTTCCCCAACATTCTGCACACTCCTCTTCAGAGAAGGGGATGTGCCCCATGGGTACCAATCCACTCTGGCACGTTAAATCTCTGCAGAACTAGGCACATTCTCTCCTACTGAGGGCCACTTAGGGTAACAGGATCCAAATACAGGCATCGGAGTCAGTGAGGGCCCCATTCTAGTTGTTGGTGTATCTACATGAAGACCAAGGTGCACATCTGCTACATATGCGTAGGTAGTGTAGTACCAGTCCAAGTATGCTCTTTGGTTCATGGTTCAGTCTCTTTGATTCCTGATGGGTCCAGGTTAGTTGACTCTGTAAGCATTCCAGTGGAGTCCTTGACCCCTCTGACCCCTCAATCATTTCCCCAGTTCTTCCATAGGACTTCTCAAGCTCTGTCTAATGGGTGGCTGTGTGTCTCTGCATCT
The DNA here is from genome assembly GCF_903995435.1 of Acomys russatus. Lineage (NCBI taxonomy): Eukaryota > Metazoa > Chordata > Mammalia > Rodentia > Muridae > Acomys > Acomys russatus. The sequence continues at coordinate 33,893,228 of NC_067153.1, forward strand.
GTTCACATCAGATGCTAGGTGAAGCCTCTCATAGGAGTTATGCTAGGTTCCTGACTATAGGCATGGAAGAGAAACATTAATAGTATCAGAGATTGGTTCTGTTCCAAGGGATGGGTCTCAAGTAGGGCCAGTCTTTATTTGGTCTTTCCCTCTAACTTTGCCCATCTTTGTCCCTCCATCTTTGTCCCTGTACATCTTGTAGGCAAGAAAAAATTTTGGGGAAAAGGACTGTGGGTTGCTGTCCTTATCCCTGCACTGGAAGTCCTGCCTGGCTACAGGAGGTGACCCTGTCATGCTCCAAATGCCCCACTATTCTGAGAAAAGGTGACCCCCTTAGACTTCCTGGTGCCTTCTTTATCTCATGACTCTGGCAAGTACCCGAGATGGCCCATACCTCTGATTTCCTTTCTCTCAACAGGCCTGTTCCCCCTTATTCTCACTACTCCTAATCCCCATCCCTTCTCACCTCTGCATCCTTTCTCCTACCCAATTGCTTCCCTCCATCAACCTCCAATTACTATTTTATTTCTCATTCTGAGTCATATTCAAATATCCTCCCTTGGGATGGTACAATCCCATGATAGTATCCCATTCTCTCTCTGGCTATCTTTTTCCTTTAAACTCAACCTTCTTTTCCATTCTCCTCTCTTCTTCAGTCCCCTTTTCTTTTTTCTTTTCTCTTTCACATTACCTCAAATGTGCTCAATTACACTATGCACATATACTCACCCCAAACTTTGGATCAATTAAAAATAAATAAAAAGAAGGTAATGTTAAAATGCAAATTGATCTAGAAATTATCATAATGAGTGAGTTCACCCAGAAGCAAAAAGAGACAAATGGTATATACTCACTTATATCAAAACACTAGTCCAAGGGATACGTACCATGAAAAACATTACTTACCAAGAAAGTGGGTCAGAGGAGAGGACATCCTATTGAGACTTTAGGTGAGAGCAGCATGGAAGAATGGGGAAATAGTAGGACCCACAGGGTCCTGGAAACCTACAAGAAGAACTTTATGACAGGCAGATCTGGGTCCTGGGGTCCTCCTCAAACTAAGGCACCAGCCAAGGAGAATATAGGCAGTAAGCTTCGAACCCCTACCAAGACCTAGCTGAGGAACAGGATATTCTCCATCATTGAATGGAGAGTGAGATCTGACTCTCACACAAACTCTGGTGCCCCTTTTCTGACCACGTTCACTGGATGGGGAGACCTGGTGGCACTCAGAGGAAGGACAGCAAGTTACCAAGAAGAGACCCAATATTCTACGAGCATATATAGGGGGAGGAGGTCTCCCTCAATCACAGACATAGGGGAGGGGAGAAGGAGGGAAGTGGGAGGGAGGAGAGAATGGGAGGAAACAGGGGAAGGGCTAACAATCGAGATGTAATATGAATAAATTAATAGAAAAACAGAAGACAATCAAAATATAAAAAAAACCAAAAACATGCAATATGCTAGTTTTCCAGACATCATACATTAAGAATATAGGATAAGAGTGTATTGTGTATTTTTAAAGACAAAAGTTTTTAAAATCTCTAAGGTATTTCAATAGATTTATAAAGATATTGGCTGTAAATGCTAAGGCAATGTAGCATAAATGTCTCTAGTGAATCAACAGTTTTAAAAATATATTCTTAGTGTCAATTTGAGTAAATACATCCAATTTGCAAAGACCGAGCCTGAACTCAGGGCACAAATCCAGACATTTATGGGCTGATAAAAGATAAACAGATATCAAAGGCCTCAAAGAAATATTAGCAACCACTGCAATGAGAAAATGTGAATATATCCAGAGTATACACTTACAGAATGGACTCCCAAGAGAAAGAGACCATCTTGAACTGCCTTAATAGAGGAATCTAAAACTATAAATGTACTTAGAGTAGAGTGGAAGAGTGTGACTCTGGGAGCTGGCAGAGGGGAGGAATGGTGAAATAACTGACTCTACATTATAGACTGGAGAAGACATAGCCTTGAAGAGAGGGAAAGTTCCAGTCATGTCCCTGCATAAACCACAGGTAAGGGATAGTTGCCCTCTGGATTCATATGAGGGTGGACATCCAGCTGGAAACAGACATAGGAAAGTAAAAAGGAAGAACATTAGCTATGCACAAAAGAAGAGTCAGCTGTAAGAACTTGCAAAGAGAGGATTCTGACTCAGGCTGGAGTTGATTGCACTAGATCAGATATGACTCCCCAGGAAACCCATCCCTAAGACATCGACAATGACAAGGCACACAGATGATTTACAGTGAATACAATTGGCTAATGAAAGCTTTGGAGGCTTCTCATGAAGAATGCACCCATTCAGGTTTCAATCATCTGTAAACACATTAAGGAGATAACAGACAATGCTGCAGGCATTCACGTTCCAACACACTAGTCATGCTCACAAGACCAGTATCTGAGGAGGCTCTGGTACTGCAACAAATTTTCAGGACTATCATAACAACTACCAGAATCTTGATCTCTGAAATTGACAGAAATGTATTATTTCAACAAATGGAAAATTATGTCATTAAAGATTCTTTATGTCTTTAAGATTCTTGAGTGATTTGTTATTTAATTTATTCCATGTTTCTCCTACGTTCTGGTTATTGCCAAAGTGTTTGAATTCCTTGGCTTGTACAATAGTTTTCTTGCCTTCTTGTCTGTGTCTCCATGCCTCAGAAGAGTCTCTTCTGTAGTATAAAACAGCGTCAGTGCCCACCCTAAATTCTGAATAATGGACTCAATCATTCTTAGTTCAGTTACATAGACAAATATTCTTTCTTCTTAATTTAATTATAATATTAATTGAAAATAATTTTGTTATTACTTGAAAATAATTTGCATATAACTGTATACTAAATACATCATTAGAAAATGTGTAAATAACACATTGTATCTATAGTTACATAAAGAATTCTAAGTGATAAGGTGTAAGGCAGGTTCTCATAATATATATTATATATTATTATATAATATACCTAAATACCAAATCCATACTGCCCATTATACATGATGTTATTAGTATGTATATATTTGTAGACATATGTGTATGTAAGTATATGTTTCTGGACTCATCATCTCATTTAGCTGTATGGCACAATAACCATAAGGGTGCTCCAGTGATAACTATACATTGGTAGTTAGCAACAACTGCCTAATTGGACTTAAACACCAGTCATAAGGAGTCAATCATTCCTGTGACTGGAAACATAGTTGAGTAGCAGGCACTAATGAAGTCATGGATCTTGGACTAGAACTTCCAATTGTCACTCTATTTATTATACCAAGAAAAATAATTCCTAACTATATGCTAATTATTTATCCTCTTACCCACAGGTGAGTCATTGCCCCTCATCAAATAAACAAAATGACAAAGTGAAACCTCTCTTTGCAACAGACAGAGACCATTACAGAAAACAATAATCAAACAAAATGTGAATTTGTGGACACTGGTTCCAGCTGACACACCTGCAATACAACTCCTATACCTACAGCTCAGGTCTCAATACTAAAGAAGGGAGACGGACTATTTTAAAAGGCAGAGGAATGATGAGGAGTTTGTTGTGAGATTGTGTCTCACAGAAATATCAGGAGCTACCAGCATGGCTGTCAAAACATCAAAACATGACCTGAACAAGGGCAACAACAATAATCATGCCAAAGTGAGCATGGGAACAAGCTCTCTAGGCCTCAACAAATTTGTACAAATTAATACAAAATTAATTACAGTCACCGAGAGAACGCTAAGAGCAGGAGAAGCAGTCTTGACCAGGGAAGAGCACACCAATTGGTTGTCTGCTCTCAAATGGAAAGGTAATTAAATGAAATTTCTGGAATAAACATCTATAGCTATTTTATAAATTATTAATTAAAATGTAGGACAAAACATGCATGATTTGTCTGTGCTCAAAAGTACATGAAAGCTTTCTAACTGTAAAAGCAATTTCAATTCTTTTTTAACTTCAAAAAAAATCACTGCATTTTAAATCAGACCCTAGAACACTTATTTTATCATTTTATATTTTATTGGAAGGCGCCACATTTAGATCATCTAACAACATGTACTTCTCATTCTTTTGGACCTACTTAGTATGAAAGCTTCCTAAGCAAATACAAAGAGCTTTACTTGTTTGACATTATTTTTTTTTACTGTGGTTCATGGTTTTTCATTTATTGATTCACAGTCAGTTTGCTAAAATATAATCAAAACTATTTTTATTCCGGGAAAAGTATCCTCTTAAAAATTAAAATGATAAAATTGAATAATGAATATTTTGTAATGTTTTGTTATAATAGTTGGCTGCCTTAATGTCCCCAAAGACACTGTTAGTTTTTGTATGAAAATAAAAAAGCAATGTTAGTTAGATGTCTAGACTGTCTAGGCACTCAGTCTACTTAGATGGCAAGTCACCCAAAGTTCAAGCTGACATCCCATGGATCATGTGGGTACTTTTCTTCTGAGTGCACATATAAATACAAGAAATCTTTATTATCCTGTTCTGAATACACAGTGACAAAAAATAGATGTAAAATCTGACTTTTGATCAGGCATTTTCTCAGAAAACTAGGAATAGGGATACCTCCAGACCTAGCTATTCCACTCCTTGGAATATACCCAGAGGATGCTCCACCACACAACAAGGACAAATGCTCAACCACGTTCATATCAGCCTTATTCATAATAGCCAGAACCTGGAAACAACCTAAATGTCCTTCAGTCGAAAAATGGATAAAGATACCGTGGTACATTTACACTATGGAATACTACTCAGCTATTAAAAACAAGAAATCCCGTAATTTGTGGACAAATAGATGGAACTAGAAAGGATCATATTGAGTAAGTTAATCCGATGCAGAAAGACTCACATGGTATATACTCACTTATAATTGGACACTAATCCAAAAGGGACGTCCCATGAAAGTCTTCACTTACAAGGAGATTGGGATAGATGTGAGAACTTCCTATTGGGACTCTAGATGAGAGAAGTATGGGAGAGTGGGGAAATAGAAGAATCCAGAATGTCCTATAAACCTACAAGAAAAACATCATGACGGGTGGATCTGGACCCAGGGGTGTGTACTCAAACTACTGCAGCAACCAAGGACAATACATGCAGTAAACATTGAACTCCTATTCATATCAAGCCAATAGATAGGACATTCTCCACAGTTGTGTGGAAAGCAGGGACTGACATGAACTCTGGTGCCCCATATTTGACCACTTCCCCATGGTGGGGCGGCCTGATGACATTCAGGGAAAGGATTAGCAGGCTACCAAGATAAGACTTGATAGACAGCCTATGACCATATAGTTGGGGAGGAGGACCCCATTGGTCACAGAAATAGAGGAGGGGAATAGGGTGAAAATGGGAGGGAGGAAGAAACAGGTGGATACAAGTGACAGGAAAACATTTGAGATGTAATCTGAATAAATTAATTAAATAAAAAAAATTTAAATCTGACTTTTGCTAATATATTGATTCTTGAACTTTACCAAAAATAATAAAATCAGATATAATACTTAATTTTTAATAATTTAATCATTATTGAGCCTGATAAAGTGCATTCATAATAAATATTCTGTCTTTCAATCAATTTGAAAGAGATGCATTAATTCATTTTACTAATAATTGTTTGTAAAATATCCCAGTTGGCTGCATTTTAAATATGCATTACAATTTACCCACAATAGTGGAAGCCATAGCCTATTTTTATGTTTATTTTTCTGATACAATCCCTAGATGATCCTGGAGTAGTTAAAGTTTGTCTCCTCAAAAACTGGTGTTTTCCAGTTTACTAGCTGTGACTCTCCCACCAGTGAGACAACTTATGGGAGTCTCTCTTTGAATAGCTGGCCTGTGATGAATGAAGCCATTGTCACTTGAAAACATATTTTATCCACTCTTATGTACCGCAAGCTCCTTGAGGATAAAATAACATGTAATGCCTGTAATGTGTTTCCTTGCTCAGAATGAGTTCTTAAATAAATGAATGGACATACAGGGGAAAATGATACCACTACAAAACAAGTAAAGATGAAATTGATCCCTATCCAGATGAGAAAGATATTTGTGCTTACAATCCAAATTGGACTAAGTGTAGCCAAACCCAAAGCAGCTGCATCGATTTTCATTCATTTTGTAGCCAAAATGACTATTCAAAGTCAAGGTCACTGCTATCTTCCTATCTGACAAAAATATAAAATAAAAGAATACTTATGCAGTGAACTTCTTCAGCTCTCTGGAAAATAATTCAATATTCATCATTTTTCAAATGATTTTGGAAACCAAGGAAAACAGAGTTGTTAATAATTATTTAGGAAGTTTGAACATTACATCTAATTATACAGTGAAGACAGTCATAATTTAATGTGGCTCAAGCATTAACTCTTATTCACATATGTGATTCATCCACTTCAAACGAGTTTCTAAAAAGTTAACTCCCACAGTTTGTTTCATCTAACTGTTTCTAAGTACTATTAACCTCACAGATTAAAGTTACAGAAAGAGTAATGCATTCAGGTTAGAGATGAGCAGTAACAGTTACTATGAATTGAAGGAAAGTCACAACACAGATCTGATGTACCTGGTTTCTATTGGGCTTCTGAAATTGTAACCAAACATAACTAAAACACAAGAGCACTTTCCTGAAACTGACTTTCAGTTCTAAGATTGTTTACTGAAGGCGTTCACATTTCTCAGGAAACAAAATGAAAGAAGATATCCTTTAAAAGATGCATAGAAGAAAGTGTACCAAGGCTTTATATTGCTACCAAAGTCATAGAAGACCAAAGCATACCTAATCAGGCACGGTTACTAATGCTAATACTGAGGTGTTACTGCATACTGATTTTGAAAATAGGCCTTTAAGTGAAAAGATTATCTATTTGGAACATTAAACAAAATAATAGAGCACTGCTTTTATTAGTTTCTTGGCAGATAATCGCATATTATAAAATAGAAAAGTGTGCGGTATTGCGGTTTGAATTCTGAGAAAGTTGATACTTCCTGAGGTCTGCATTCTTAATTTGTGTTCTGTACATATGCATGCGAAGCTGATGGAATACAGCCACACTTAACAGGATGATGAGAGATCCGCTACAGTGGGGAACATGGTTTATTCAGGAAAAATCAGATGGCAACTTCATCACTCACAGAGCACAGCATTCTGCAATATTCTTTCTACTTAGTAACGCTGCTCTTTGCTGTTTATCATTGTCTTCTGTGAAGTCAGCCCCCGGAGAACAAGAAGATGAAACACTCCTGAAATAAGCACATCTACAAAATTTCCCATTTGCCTTACAGCATTGCGACCCCAGATGCACCATCTTTCGGCCAGGACACTTCTCTATAGAAACACAGCTGGAGTAACATATCACCTGTGTAAAATAATGTATATAATAGGTATTAAAGCTATTGTACTTTGGAAGGTAGAAGTTGAGACCAAAATCTGCGTACTGACAGACAATTACTAGATTTGTGGTTCAGGTCAAATATGACTTTCTGCTGTCCCCCTAAGCAGGATTTGTGTGCAAATAGCCATAGATGTTGCCTTCTGTTTTAATCCTCTTTTGTCCTATGGATATTTAAAATAACGTTATGTTCACTGTGGACACATACATTTCAGTCTCTGCATTTCTTAATGTGGTAAAAGGCTTTAAAACATGGAGATAACTGTTAAGTCTCATTTTTAAGGAAACTGCTTAGAGAAGTCAGAATAAAAGAGGATGGCTGTCCAGGACAGCACACTGCTTAACACTCCAAGACACTTCTTCCTGCTGCCCAATGATCCTTATTAACAGCAAGAGATCAGAGGTCTTTACCCCTTACTGACAGCTTATCTTCTCAAATGGGATTGATTCTTCCAGAGTCATGGAGAGAGAATATTAAGTACCATATCATCTTCTTCTCAAACAGATGTTGATCATTGCTAATGAAAAAAAGAAAAGAAAAGGAAAGAAAACTTGAGTCAGAATTCCTTCAACATTTAATTTCAGACATTTTATTTCCCAGGACTTGAGAAGCTATAGATATAACTCAACAATGAATGGGAAAGTACAAGTGCTGATTCTTCATTTATCTTCATTTTCTTAACAGGGAATCCAGTCAAAAATACCACCAACAATGAGGAGTGCACTTCTCAGTTTCCTGTAAGCTGTGGCCAAGGGTATTCTATTCTATCCAGCTTATTTTTCTCACAGCCCCATGGGTTTAACTATTAATTTATTTAGCCTTTTAATTACCAAGTGAATTCTTACACTTAGTAGACACTCAGATTTCAGATACAATTATATAATAACAAAAGGCTGGATAAGAGCAGTGAGCTTTGTATAAAACAGCCCAGCAGCAGCAGCAGATGAATATTCTTATTAAATTCATAACTCAGTTAAAAAAACAGCTGTATTTTATCCAAATGTGAGGTTTACTACTTTCTAAGGTATTACTTAGTATACATGTTCTGATTTCATTAATTATTCTTTGTTGTGTTGTTTTCTTTCTGTGGGGCTAAAATAGGCAAATGCCAAGAGACTATATCAACTGGACAGTATTTGAAAAGAAATTTATGGCTAGCCATTTAGTAACAGGTCATTTCTGACTTAAAGTCTAAGTTCATTATATCCCATAAGTTGGGGGATGAGTTGAGAAGAAATTGCTATCTGGCACTTCTAGGTTCTGACCTGAACTCTTTTTAAAAGCTCTTAAGTGAACTTAATCATTGTGATTGTCTTCATGATCCTTGCCAACTCACTGTTTTCCATGACCTGTATGCTAGATGGTCAGTGGCTACAGAGAGAAATGAAGAGAAGAAATTTTAGTGACTAAAAATTATAAATTAAAAATTTCCCTAGCCAACGGTCAGAACATTCTCCACAGTTGAGTGGAGAGTGGGATATGACTTTCTCACGTACTCTGGTGCCTCACATTGGACCATGTTTCCTGGAGGGGGAGACCTGGTGGCACTCAGAGGAAGGACAGCAGGTTGCCAAGAAGAGACTTGATACCCTATGAGCATATACAGGGGGAGGTAATCGCCCTCAAGAACAGTCATAGGGGAGGAGAATAATGGGAAAATGGGGGGGGGGAGAATGGGAGGATACAAGGCATGGGATAAACATTGAGATGTAACAAGAATAAATTAATAAAAAAATTAAAAAAAAATTCTTTGCACATATGCATATGTTTCAAAACTTTGTTTTTTAACATATTATCAGCCATTGTTTTTCTATAATTTTGAGGGGGTAATATAGACATCCTTATGGTTGCAATGACAAAGCTTTTAAAACTAGTGTCTTTTGGAGCAGGTGTTGCATAAAATAGTTGACAAATACTTTGGCTAAGAATTCAGACATCTTAGGCTCATATATCTACATATGTATTACTTTTGTTTAGGCAGGAGAGTTAACTCTTCAAGTAGCAGGTGCTCATCTATGAGGAAGCCAATCACCGTGCTTGTCTAGATATGTTGTAATGATGATTAAAATATGCCTGCAAACACAATGCCCACCTCGATATAATAAACGCTTAATGTTTGCTATAATGTGAGAGACTGTTTTCTCTTTTAACAGCCTTATACAAAAACACACTCACCTTTGCATTTTAGCGTATGTGTAGAGCAATGGGCAGTTTCTGTTCCCAAATATAGCTACTGTGTTTTCCTCCTGGGTGACTTGGGTGGCTTCTTATTCAAGACACTGGCTGCTGGTCTTGCTTCTAGAATACCTACAGAAACACTCCCTTGACAGAAGGCTCCTGCTCATAAAAGGTAAGTGTGGTCCAGGCCTATGTAAGCCAGACTGCAAGTCAGAGCTCCTGATGATGACCTTGGATAAACCTCTTCATTTCCTCAAGCCTTAACTTTTACTGATTGTAAAATATGATTTTTTCCCCTACACTGTCTCAGAAGCTGGAGGCTGTGAGTGAAAAATGGCTTGTGATTTATGGTAGGCTGTAGGAACTAGAAACTACAGCGTTATTCAATGTATTGTGATCTAACCAGATAAATCTTTTAAAAACCTGGCATTGAAATGATAGGCAGGATTCATTTAGGAAAAATAATTGGATCATGGGCTTAGTGCTGTGGGTGAAAACGAACAAAAGAAATTGGTTTTGTAATGGCACTCTTTTTGATGCCTGAATCAAACATTTGTTTTCTAAACAATATATACAATGAAACCCCACCCCCAAACTTTTGAGGAATCGCCTTCTTTTAGTTTAAAGGGGATAGTCATGAGTTTAAAGAGATAACTTACCCTAAAGCAAACCCAGCTGTGATGAGGCGCCTCTGCAGCTGGCTAAGAAAGGTTTGGCTGTGCCCTCATTGAGAGTGAATCCAACCCATCATTCAATCCAGCTAATGCCACAGCCACAGCAATGCACCCTGACATCTTGACTGAAGTAAGTCAATGCCACCACCACTGGCAAGGTGGCTGAGCAGGCTAATGGCGTTTGCTGTGTTGATCCTCCCCGTCCAGCCCCAACCTCGCTGGCAGGACTCCCTTTCCAAATCTGCCTATGCAGACAATAGCGGGGGAACTGTTAGGAGGGGCAGTATTCTCCCCTGCAGCTTCTAAAAGATCCTTTGAAATTTAATGAGGTCAGTTGGGCGTCTACAGTTTTGCCTTTTGCTAACTACTCAAGAGAGAAATCCTGGGTACACACACACACACACACACACACACACACACACACACACACACACACAGGCAAACGCATGTGAACTGCAAAAACACTTGAGAAAAACCTACTCGTAGAAAAACAAACAAACAAACAAACAAACAAACAACAAAAACACTTTCCATCATTTTCCACAGAGAAGCAGTCTTACTCCTTGTGATAGCCCCAATGTGCGCTCCTGCTCTATCGTATTTTTCTCCCTCTCTCTTTCAATGGCAGAGTCACACAAAATGCCACACTCCCAGGGAGGAGCTGAGAATCCTTCTCATAGGTTGAACCCACTTGCCACTGATGACTGTGGGCCCTTTTTGGGTGCCTCCTTTCCAGATCTGAATTCCCTCCAGAAGCAAGTGCCTTGGTCTACGGAGCCGCCAGCTCCAAGGGAGCTCAGGGACAAAGGCTGGTCAGGGTGACTGCATGCTGCACGGGAAAGGTTTCATCATTTGTGAGCAGGACTGGGGAGCTGCAAGCTCAAGGCCGGCAGTCCTTTTGATGGAATGATATACAAAGACGCTCTCCACCACCCTTCCCTGCATGCAAATAGGGCCACCAACAGGCACTGGCAATTACCTATTCCAGAGTCTGCACTGCAGCCTCGCCTAACTCAAGAGCCAAGACCAAGTTCCCCAGATGGTCAGATCATCAATACGGACCCGAGTCTAAAGAACTTCACCACCAAAATATTTAGGTCATGATCTGGTCTGGAAAAAAATAGATTCGAAAATTAGTATGCGTAAGGAAAACACTTGTCTCAGGGACACATCTCTTCAATATGAGCTACAACGGAGTCCCTTTACATGTAAAGGAGAAGCGGGAGGCTTGGGGACGGCCAGTAGATGGCGCAAGAACTCTTTCTTTGTACAGTCTTAACCCTTGCCTGGTTTATGGGGCTGCCAAGTACAAATGTATAGATATATACATTTTGCCTTTTGAAAGAAACCTCCCATTTACATATTTGGGGTCAATTAAGAATTAAGGAAAATGAGGTTTCGCTAGATATCAACGACAGACGCAATTGGTTTAACTGCTGTTGCACACTGGCTACAAGGTGGTTGGCCAAGATGAAAGATGAACTATTTAGGGAAACATTCTGACTTCCCTCTCAACCCTACTAGCCCTGCCCCAGCGACGGGTGACATATGTTTACCAATAATAAAATCTTCGTCATCATTTTTCCACATAGGTATTCACATATGTAAATTTGTGCTTGCAAATAAATCATTTATGATTTTCCTTCCTAATTAAATCAAAGTATAATAGATGTCTAAAGCCTGATTGGGATATATGCAACTACTGTAGTAACACATGTCCCATTCTAACGATGTGGGCATCGATGGAACCCAATTCATTATCCTCACGGTTTCTCCTAAAGCGACGCAGGTCTTCACTTTAAAATACTCCTTTAACATTGCTTCTGTATTCTCAGACTGCAATGGAGAGCCCACCAACATAATATTTCTTGAACTGCTTTTGCAGGCAGAATTGATCTATTCGTGGGGGAAAAATAATCCAAGCCCCGAGATTTCAAATATTGTGGGGAGTTTACCAGAGAGCAGAGCTGGGCTTTTAGAGGCTCACTAGTGCTTTCTGGTGTAGGTTGTAAGGAGCAAGATTTAAGGTTAATTCTGGTGGAGGGGAAAAAAACGCAAAAGAGAAGACAGAATCCGGAGTAGCAGAGACTCTGTGCCCCCGTTGGAGAGATGGTTGAGTCCTCGTCAAGGTTGCTGTGGTATCCCAGAAACACCATTCACTCCGAGCTGTGACCGCGCACCGACAACAGCAACAACTCTACTGCGCTGGGCTGAGGAGCCAGAATTCAGAGCTCGCGAATAATATGAAAGGGAACCGCAACGGAGAAAGCAGAGCAAAGGAATCCAAACCCCGGGAGCCTGGCACGCGAAGATGCGCTAAATGTGGCCTCCTAGACTTCATCCTGAAGAAGAAAATGGGGATTAAAAGTGGATTTACGTTTTGGAACCTCGTCTTTTTATTGACGCTGTCTTGTGTAAAAGGTAGGTCTGTTTTGGGGGGTACCCTCTGCTGTGGATGGAGATGGGCTGACTTGTAGCCTGAGAGAGAGGCTAACAAGCTTAGTTTGCAATTTGCACGGATAAAATAATCCGGATAATGCTGGTGAAGGAGTTGATTCACAGCTCTTTTTCCTTCCCTCAAATAGGAAATGCATTTTGCTTGCCAGATTTGGCGTTCAATGCGGTGATTGAGCTTGAGCTCAATAAATATTCTTGCAGTATGCTCAAACGAATACGTGAGTTGGTTCCTATAGCCTCTAACTAGTGGATATCCACGCAGAATTCCTCTGCAAGACTTTTTTTTTTAAGTGGTGAGGATTATCTTGATTTCTTTTGGAATCCGTGGGGTCTGATGCTTTGCACGGAATTTTTTTTTTTTTTAATTAAAGACACTGGAGTGAGTGCTTTTTAACCATTTAGAACAACAAAGTTACTAACATGCTAGAAATGCATGGGTTTTAAATGCATTAGGAGACTGAGCCTTCCTGAGCTTGGACACACCGACAGGAATGTCTGCATACAAATCTCAATTATTTCTACGTGGCTTCCTATGCAAGGAGAGATGTAGGGTAGCTTCTTTGAATACTCTGTTAAAATGCTTGGTAAAAAAAAAAAAGAAAAAGAAAAACTAGAAAAATAAAAATGAGGCTGAGATGCCATAAAGTGTTAAAGACCCTTTTTTTGAGGATGAATGAAGGTAGGAGGAAAGTCATTAGCAGCCGACCAAAAAGAAAATCCCAGGCAAGTCTCTGCGTTCAGACAGGTACAATGAGTGTCACATGCACAGACAAGGAGTGGGGGCTGGTGGGATGGAAAATTTATTCCTAAGCAGGAGGGGAAGGGACAGGGACAGTTGGATCACTGGAGAAAGAGCTGTCCGGAGGACAAAATAGACCCGGAGCTATTCCACAACTACTCCTGCATTCCACTGCCCATTAATTGCTGCAAAGAATACTCAGGAGGTGTTTATGACTCCTGCCATCATTTCTGAACGATCACTTCTCCATCCTCACAGCAGCTCCATTAGACACGGGGGATGCAGCTTGTAGCGAAGCTAGTTTCCAGTCGGGGTTGTCTGTATTTTGAGGGGTGGAGGGGCAGTTTTGGCCCAGGCGCACCAAGGCTATCAGCACAAATTGGGCGCTTCTTCCTTTGTAAAGGAGTGCCTCTCTGAACCGCAATCGGGCCGCGTCTCTATGAAACACTTTATTGTCCAGCTTGCAGCTGGCTGTCCCCTAGCAGAAGGCAGCACATTTGTATTCAGTGGATATGATAATTCATCTTTGGGGAGGAGGGAAGGGGTGAGATTACCCCTTCCTCAGCGATGACCAGTGATGGGTGGTCTGTTCCGAATTTTAATTGACATCCCTAAATGCCAAGAAGTCGTCCTAGTCTCTGTGACAGCAACCGCTTTGTAACCTGGTATTTACAACGTGTGTGTGTGTGTGTGTGTGTGTGTGTGTGTGTGTGTGTGTGTTTGTGTGCCTGTGTGTCTGTGTCTGTGTTTCCTAGGAATAAAAAGCCTGTCCGAAGAGGTGTATATGTAACTAGTCTACCCGTCTCAGGTTGCTTACAAGGGGTATTCGTGGTCGAGCTGGTGTGCGACGAGAGACCCATCTGGGCTTAGTTTTCCTGCCACTCGGAGTGGGTGGTTAATGGACGGCCCTGGGGCTGCCTGCTAGACACGAGCTAGGCTCCTCGTGGAGGAGTCGCCTTCAGCCAGGAGCAGCCCCGGCTAGGGCAAGAAACGTAGAAGTGTCTCCTTCAAGAAGATGACCGTGGGTTAAGTGCGAATTTTCATGAGATACCTGTTGAGCCAAAACGTTTCGGGGGCACATTAGGAGTGAGTTGCCAAAGCCGGCAGAGCACGTCAGCCAGAGAAACGCAGAGCTGGGCTGCTTGCAATTTCAGCTCTGGCTGCCAGCACCTACCGTATTTTACGAAGAAAACGCGCCGCAGCAAAAGAAAGGAATGTTAATTTGCTTTGAATGGCCCTAGCAGCGGGAGACAACTCTCCTCCACCCACAACTCCTACAGTTTGGAGCGAGATAACGGTCTCCTTTGAGTCTCTACAAGCTTTAGGGACTTTAGGGAGGCGTTGCATGTCATAGTCTTCCTTGGTCTTGTCCAAAATCAATAATGTACAGGTCATTAAAACCTTTTAAATGGTAATAAAGTTCTTAATTGCCATACATCTGGTACTTGGGAGATAAATGTCACACGTCATACCTTGGAAGGTTATCCTAAAATCCTGACAAACTTGCATGTGTTCTGTGTTTTTTAAGCTTTCTTCAAGACCAGGTGGTGCCCAATTTGACCGTGGCTTATTTCTCCTGTTTAAATTTTAATTTCACCTAGGTCTCAAGATTTTCCTAAGGAGATTGCTGTATTGTCTTACACATTGTTTGTTCTAGTATTTAACCTCTCTTTTGTTTCTCACATCATTTCTTTTGGGTTATTCACTCCCAGGAATTGCATAGAGCATCCGTGAGAATCCTAACATAGGCTAATGTGAAAGAGGTCAGCACATTCATGGTGCACAGTGTTCTCTCTGAACCTCACACCACAGTTCTACCACATGACTATAGCTTTCATCCCTCAACCCTCTCACTTATGCCTGCAAGAGCAATGACAAAGAGGCTCAGGGGAAGGAAACGCCTCATGGTGGAAGATAAAATGGTCTTTTGTAGGCCCTAGAGTCTCCGGTGAGGTCAAAAGGCTCAAAACCCCTCCTTGGAGCATTTTATGTCCACCTGAATCAACTGAAATAAAAGGGCTATGCCTGTTGCCAAACTGGAGGGCAGTGGAGTTGCAACTTAGGATTCCCTCTTGCCTATGCCTAATTCTAGCTGAAAAAAAAAAAGGAGGAGGGAAGGAGGTAGGAAGGGAAGAGAGAGAGAGAAAGAGAGAGAGAGAGAGAGAGAGAGAGAGAGAGAGAGAGAGAGAGAGAGAGAGAAGGAGAGAGAGACAGAGGCAGAGACAAGAGAGACAGAGAGAGGGGGGAGAGGGCGAGAGAGACAGAGAGAAGAGGGGGGAGACAGAGAGCAAGAGAGAGGGAGAGACAGAGAGACAGAGAGAGGGGTGGGGGGGGAGTATTTTAAATACTAGCTTCATGATGTCTGTTTAGATTTCATCCAGACAGAAATTGTGAATCCTAAGTCTTACTTAAGCATCCTGCCCACATAAACAGACACTTCTGGGGTGCTTTCTCAGGCTCCTTCTCAAAGGATAGGAGAAGGGGAGCCATGGCACTCAGGAAGGCATTGTTCTATAGACCTCAGCCCCTCAGCAGGTGGAAAGCAGGGTGGTGTGTCCCTCACTCTCCCTCCTGGAGCATGTTCTGGGATTTCTTTGGACTTTGGACTTTAGGAAAGATGCACCTTCTAGCTTGCTCTGGAACTTCTGGTACATAATGACCAGGCCACAGGACATAGAGCTGTGCTGGAGGGAGGCTGGAATGCCAGAATTTGCAGTTCTTTTTCCACTGGCTGGAAGCCAGTGTCAAAGCAGGAGGGTAGAGCTAGAGCTGTGCTTTTTCTCAATTCTCCAATGCCAGCATAGTCTTTTCTGGAGCTGGCAGCCAGGTTAATGTCTGTAGGGTCTGACAGTCTCACCCTCAAATCTTAACACTTTCATTTGGCACACCAGAAAAGAAGAAAGGAAGAAAGGAAGGGAAAGGAAGGGAAGAGGACAGAAAGGCAGGCAGACAAGGATAGTATGTTGAGGAAGCTTTTTAAAGTGCTGGGAAAAAATACATTGTCTACACAAAATACTGCACAAAAAAACACAGCAAACAGAATTTACCAGAGCCTCCACTGTCCCCACTCCTGTGCCAAGGTTAATACCATTCAGACACCTACTAGAAAATAGTGATCTTTGTATTTAAGAGATTGAGACATATTTCTGAATTTGTCACAATTTGAATAGGTATATCTCCTTTCCATTTCATTTGTGAATATTTATTACTTTTGTAAAAAAATCAAAACTCTTGAAGTTAAAATTTTCATAAACACAGCCAGGTTGAGAATGGGTACTGACACATGCTTGTATGTGTGCCTGTGTGTGTGAGTGCCTGTGTGTGTGTGTGTGTGTGTGTGTGTGTGTGTGTGTGTGTGACTACCAGGAGGGAGGATAATAAATTATATGCAAGAACCATCAGAGGGCCCTGAGAATAGAAGTGAGTGTGTAATAAGCCCAACTGTGTAGCTTTGTGGGTTAATTTGCTCTATACCCCAGATTGTCTTTGGCTTTTCTTGAGATAGGACCAAGGGAAGGATAAAAAGCCAGGTTACCCCAGACTCCAGAGGCTGCCCTCATTCATACAACTTCTGTAAGATGCACTCCACCTAGGAGATCTGAAAGGACTTTTAGGAAGATGAAGAAGGGAGATTTCTCTAAATGAGTTTCTATGAGATCCTACCCCTACTGTCCATGCTTTGAGCAAAGGATAGCAAAAAGAGTTAACTCTGAGATCAAAGCACAGCAAAGATTCAAAGCAAGTTGCACTGCAGGATGACTGTGAGTGACAAGGGTGCGGAGATAGAACAGCACAGGTCATCCCAGACCAGACGATGTTCTGCCTGCTCTCTTGCTATGGTCAGATGATTGCTGAAAGATTGTTCTAAAGCTCTCAGTGCACTGTGTGATAAAAATAAAATGGAGGTTCTGCATAGACAACCGAGGCAGGAGGAGAGTTCTCTTTCCTCCTGAAAGCCACTCCTTCTTACAGGCTTAGTACCAAAGCATTCCAAAAGGCAGTTCATTATTATATGCCTTGGGAGAGTTTGAATGACTCCTAAAATTCAGAGCTGAAATTTCCTGGATAGCTATCTCATTGAAAGCAATCAGAAAGTCCTACACTTTCTGGAATGCTCTGTGTGGGGAGAGTGATTGTCAGGAGGCAGTGCCCTACAAGCTCTAATTGCGAGAGTGTGCAAGGAGAAATAATGAAGAAGCAGCTTTCAACATCCTGAAAAGGACACGCCAGCTCCCTGGAGATCCCTCAAGGAGAAACAGCAAGAATCACTGGATAAATTAAGTACTTAAAGATTTTGGGCTTAGTTGCAGTAGCCATTGCTGTTGCAGCTAGCTTTTTGGTCTGTGGGGTGTATTTGCAGACGCTTGGAGGAGGCATATCCAGTACATGCAGAAAGAGCTGGCAGAATATGGCACATCCACGGTTCTGCAATGAGTAGAACTATTTATTCTGTGACAGACAACACAAAGTACATATGAGGCAGCCAACAGTGCCTTTGTGCTCCTGAGGAAACAAAAGCCCTGAAGTAAGAAGTTTGCTAAGATTTCAAAGAAAAATGTGTGTGTGTGTGTGTGTATGTGTGTGTGTATGTATGTGTGTATGTGTGACCACATTCACCTGGGGACTGGGACTAAGGTGAATATCCCTTCCTTCCTAGCAGATATACTTTTTGTGTCCCAAGAGATGAATTCTTATACTTATCCTTAAGAGTTTTAAGAAAGTCTGCCAAGAATTTAAAAACAAACAAAAAAAAAAACAAACAAACTTCAGCGTTTTATGTGTTTAAGTTAATGTTTTTTTTTTTTCCTGCAGGGGACACTTATAATAATGGTTAGGCCACAGAACATATGTGATATAAGGAAGTTTATTATGTGGAGGGGTAGGGGAGAGGAGTTAGGGTGGGAGAGTGGGCATGTTAGACAGGCAGACAGACTGAAACAGAGTCATGACAGCAGAGAAGAACAGTGGACACAGTGTCCCATATAGCTCGAGCTGAACTCACACTCACTGTGAGTTACTGAGGCATTCTTTGAATTCTTGATCTTCTTGCCTGGATATACCACGTGCTGGACTTGCAGGTATATACTATCATGCCAGGCTGCTGAGCAACAATTTTAAAGTGAACAGTATTCTTTCTGAGGCACCTGGACTGTTAGCAAGCTGACTAGTTGAGAAAATATGCCATCTTTTACTTGAATTTCAAGATTTGGGGGATTAGAAGCAAAGGCAACTGCAGAAGAGAAGATTATGGAAACGCAATGTGAGAGATGCAAACAAAACATCACAGCATCCAATGCTGTCCTCGTGTACAGTACAACTGAACTTGAGGTATCTTTTCCTCCTATTGCCTTTTCTCTCTCCTTTTCCTCACAGTGCAGTTTAGAGACATAGTGAGAATCACCATTTTAGTTTCGGGTGAGGTATGTGTGGGGTGAGAGAAGAGGAACACTAGCCCTAGACTTCATCTCTTTACTGGGAGGTGATTCAGTAGGTGATTCATGGTGCTTTGCAGACCCATCTACTACCAAGCATGCAGAATGTTGTCAGTATTAGTTCTCTCACTAGGCTTTTCCTTTCATCTGGAATAACAGCTTAAAGAATGGCATTGGCTAAGAATAACTTCTTAAATATTTTCCAGAATTCACCATCTAATGTTTATGATTTACTTTCCTTTGTTTCACACTCTTTTCCTCCAGGCCTCAAATGCATTTCTCATTATCAGGCTGATGTTTTGTACTAAGGATTTCTCGGGGTTAAAAAAAAAATTTTTTTTTAACAGATGGTTGCCACTCCCCCACAACTGTATTCACAATCTCTCCAAAATCTCAACATTATAACTTCAGCGTACGAGTCTTACAGATGGTTAGAAAGAATGTTTGAGGGGTTCTGGTGACATTAGTTATCACATAACTCTGTTGGCTTAGGAGCACATTTACTGCAGCGTTTTCCCAGGCTTCTTGAGGAGGAGTACCTGTATCCTTCAGGAACTTTTCTGCATAACAAAATCTCACGCTTCATTGGCAGTCTACTGAATCTGGTTATTTGAGAGATAGGCACAGATATTTGTGTTTTTACAAGCCAAGTGGTTAACTTTAATACTTTCTGAAATTAAAAAAACAAAAACTTCCCAGTAAAGTAGAAAAACAAAATGGAAAAGAAACAAACAGAAAACCAGAACAAAACAAAACAAACAGCAAGGGCTTTGGAGCCACAGCACACAAAAGTTTGAAAGTCCGAAAAATGATAGTGCCATGGAGCACTTTTAGATAAAAAAAAATTTAAATTTCCTAAGCCTCAGCTCACTGCTCACATCCTTCTACAAAAGACTCTATTTTCAGTGGACATAGCAAAACAAATGCCTTATGTGAATCAAGTAGCTCGCCACGGCCCTGCAGAACTACCATTAAAATAACCTTGCATGTACAGGATGAAGGGTCTTAATCTGTAACACTAGCCCTTAAGTTTCCTTCAACATGGACCACAAAGTCCAACCTCCTTTCACAGTTATTAATTCACATTGAGGAAGCTACCAGGTTGTTCCACTCCCAGGGGATATTCTGCAATTCCTGTTGAACAGATTTTTTTCTAAAATATATTTTATTAATTTATTCATATTACATTTCAATTGTTATCTCATCCCTTGTATCCTCCCATTCTTCCCTCCCTCCCATTTTCCCCTTACTCCCCTCACCTATGACTGTGACTGAGGGGGACCTCCTTCCCCTGTATATGCTCATAGGGTATCAACTCTCTTCTTGGTAGCCTGCTATCCTTCCTCAGAGTGCCACCCGGCCTCCCCATCCCCATTTAATTCTGTCCCAGGTCTGTGTGTCAAGAGAAGACACAAATCTGAAAAAAAAAAAATGTTAGCCTGATTTCTGGACTAATTTCATCTGCTCATTCTGGTTTAGGTTACTTTGGTTAGCAATTGACTGATGTCTTACATAGACTTGTCTGTTGCTTGTGACACAAATGATAATACAAGTACTTTATAGTTAGAGGGTCATTGCTCATTTATTATAAATAAGTGCACATGCACAGAGAGTACTGGGGAATTTTCTAAGATGACAATGGGTATTATCTCATGATGACACTGTTTTACTGGACATTAGAGACTGTGTTCAATGCTATTTATCTTATAGCCTTTCAACATTATTTCAGTTAGCTTATATTGTACCAACTAAGATAATCAACCATAAAATTTTGCATTTAGGTGCCATATATCAACTACAAGCACCTGGTAAACCTATAAATCATTGCATATTTGTGGTTTAAAAATACAAGAAATGATGGTGCATGCTTAGATGGAGACAAAAGAAGATAATTTATTGCAGGGAAGATTTTTCTTAATACTGCTGCAAGCTCCTGTTTATGGCTCAGTGGATAAAGGCACTCCTGCTAAGGTTGTCAACAGGAGTTCAAATCCTGGGACCTACGTCCTAGAGGATGAGAAGCAACAGCTACAGTTTATCCTCGGGCCTCTGCCCTTGTGCTGTGGCTGTGGGTATGGCATGTGCACAGGCATATCTCAAGAATACACATAAATACAAAAAATGCAATAAAAATTGAAACATACATGTATTAATGAAATAATCCCATTTTCTGAACATTTTATCCATTATTGGTTATAGACACATAAATGCATTCTTAAAAGGTTTTACCTGTTTTTGTAATCTGGAAACAATTTATCCTTGAAATACAAGTCTATAAAATCAATTCTTAGTTTTCTTCATGGACTTTATTAAGGTTAAATCATATTACATGAGAAACATAAATTTTTTCTAGTCTGCATTTTAGTAGGTGCAGTTTCTTTCATCTTATTTATACAAGTAAAATTTCATGCACGAAATTCCAACTTAGGAATAACAATACATTTTTGTAGGTTTTGAAATTTCATGAATAACCCAATAATGTTATTTGCTTATCCTCACAGTTGTAGCATGTGAAATATTTTAAATTGTGTTTTGAGTCAGGTTTGAGCAAAACATTGAGAATGCAACAACTTTTTCAAATTTGAGAAGTTGAAATGTATAGAAAGTGAGTGAAATATATAAAAGTAGCAGGTTATTTCCATGAAGGCTGACTTCATAATTTTCAATGTATAAAGCTCTTTTTTTTTTTGCCCTATATTAGCAATTTGAAAAGACTACCTATGATTGAGGGTTCTCAAGTGATAGTACAAAACTTGTAAACTTTGAATTACAAATATGATCAGATAGCATTCCTGGCAGCCTTTATGACTAACCCCAGGGTGCTCAGGGCTGCCTGGTTTATAAAGAGGCTGAGGCATTGTCATGTTTGGGGAAATGTTTGTAGGGCAGACACCTTTTGTACTTCTTACAAGTGATGTCCTTTATGTTGATCTTCATCTCAAGGCAATAGTTCTCTGTCCTATTTCAGTCCTGAACTTCAAACAAGCAGCTATGAGATCTTCATTGACAAACTACGTTTTCCCTACTGCATAGATAAACAGAGCCTGGAAAGGATATTTTTAGCTCATGGTTAAGCAAAAAGAGAAACAAGGGATAGGCTTCTGCAGCATTTTCAAAATATAAAACATGTATACGGTTAAATTAATATTTGAATATCTTCAGTTTTAAGGGAAAAACTGGGGCTTAGAGAAATTAATTGGTAAGAAAGTTTGGAATCACAGTCGCATTACACATATGCCGCAGCCACTGTGCAGCTACATTAGCAGGTGACTCCATTTCTTAGCTATCTACTTATTTTACCTAACTTACCTGGGTCAGTTGCCTCAGTGTCAGTATGACAGGCATTAAAGAAATTCTCCAAATCTATAAACTCTAATTAGGAAAAGATTTCCAGTATAATGTCTGACATTTCTATGCCACTATCGAGTGAAAAATCTACCACAAAGGCCAAAGAAAAATAGAATTAAAATAGGTAATTCTTATATTCACAATGATGTTGAGTAAAATTTAGAACATATGAAATAAGATGAATGAATTAAGGGGTTTATCTATACATCAATTTATTAATGTAAAATATTAAGCAATTTACCATAAGAGTTAAACAATTGTATTATTTATTTCTGTCATTAAATCCAAGCAAGTTCTATAGAGTTTTAAGAATGGCACATTACTGAACTCCATCTATTTTGTTTTTTGTTATTTATTTGCAAGAGCTAATGATTTTTTCAGAACTTTAAAAATATTAATAACACAACTCCATCTACAGGTCCATATCATCCTATAAGTTTAATCTTGCTTAAAAGCATCCAGGATAGCTGTGTACATTCACACAAAAGCTGAAACAACCTACAGAATAAGTAACATGCAAAGCTGGCTTTTAGTTCTATTTTCTTCACTTTCTCTATTTGTAGGGGGTGGGCATCTCATGAATGTCCTTTCAAAGCTAATGGGTTTGGGACAGAGCAACTTCTTGGAGAGAACAACTGTTGTGCCTCACCCAGATACTGGCCAGTTGTAAAGCAAGGCTTTTTGAAGGAATCCTGTCAGAGGACTCAGATCCAAGACTGTAAGAATGCAGGTAATGGCAATAACTTAGAAATTAAATGGCACACTTTTGCATCATGGTCACAATATGGTTACACAACTGTTCAAAATAGGCGTCTTTGTTGTGAAGACAGTAAGTTGTGTTTTCCAGACAACCATTTATTACAGTTGTATTCTCTGAACTCTATAGTTAATAAAACTCTCATTTTTGTAGATATATATTCATAAATGTCATCTTAACCGTACTTTAAAATTTTGAGGTTCAAGCCAGGTATGTTAGTCTCAGCACTAGGAACACAGAGGCAGGCAGATCGCTCTATGTTCAAGTCCAGCCTGACAGAGCTCCCTAAGTTCAAGACCACCTTGATCTATGCATTAAGTTTCAGTACAGCCAGGGATAAGTAGAGAGACTTTGTTACAAACAAACAAACAAACAAACAAACAAAAAACAACAAAAAAAAACCCCCAAACCAACCAACTAATTAACTAACTAAATAATATTGAAGACTTAGAGAAGTTACTAATGTTCTTCCATGAGCAATTCACAGAAGGTACTTGCTGAATTTTATGCTCTTTATGGGGATGCATTAATTTTAAGCAACTTTTATAACCAGGATTATACATTTTGATGTGTGCTAAGGCCTCTCAGAATTTGGTAAACGTCATGAATGAAGCTCCATCTGTAGCTTGTCTTTATCTGTATGTTCTGTGATTCTGCATGGCAATATTTCATTTGAAGGTGCAAGTATGCTATCAGCCAGGGTCTCCTGTTTAAAAATTAATAAAATTATAATCATTCACTGATTTACTTACAATTTAAAATTCACATTAATTAATGATTTCACTCTCTGGAACTTGATGAGGAGATAGGAGAAAGCAAATCTATCAAAATCCATTTTCATATTTTTGCCCTTTTCATATTTCTTCAATAGTGTTACAAAACAGAACCACGAGCTGTACTTTCTTGTTTCATTTGGTTCTAGTTTCCTACACATCTTTAAATAGGTATATCTGATACAATTGTTTTGCTTGTTTACACTATGTAGGTTGTCTGATTTAAAAGACATCTGAGAAAAATTTTCTTACGAACTTGATACCTGTATGACTAAGCCTGTCAACTGAATCAAGACCTCAAATATAAAATTTTACAATGTACTATTATGTTATGAGACGTTTATTAGAGACACATGAATACAATGTGTATCTCTTGTTCGTCACTTTAAAATATAATTACATATTTAGAGAATCTGAAATTTTTAGATGTTAAATTTGCTTTCAGCTTTGAATCAACCTTTTTTACATACAGAAGCAAATTTTGTAACTGCTTTAAAAGAGGCTCTGACTTGCTTCCAAATATAGGTAACAACGTTGAACTGAGCTGTCCTTTTTGAGCTTGTGTTGCTAGGGACCACACTTGCAAGATAACAGATCAAAGTGAAGAGACCTGGAAAAAGGGAGAGCAACTGAACCTCCTGGAAGAACAAGCAACATGCTACCTCCTTCACTTGGCACCGAATTAGTTACTGACCTAAGTGGTCCAGAGGAAACACTAGGTTTTCACATATACGGACACAGTTAGAGCTAGAGTGTCTGTTCTTCTTCTTTTCTCATTTACTCTTTTGGCTGATGCTTAAAATAAAGCAGCTGTACTAATTTCAATGTTTTGTGTAAACAAATTTGAATCCAGCCTGCCAATGTGTGTGCTAACCTCCAGCTTTGTGCTCTAAGATAACAAGAAGATGAACTCTCTTAAATGAAGTTTGTAATAGGAACACACATGGGCTCATGCCAATCAGGCTCAACTTTCTATCCAATGTGTATTTACTTCTTTTTTCATTGTTTTATGCATACAAATGTGTCATATGCATGGATGTTATGTGCACCACATGCATTCAATGCTCATGGAAGCCAGAAGAGGGCATCAGAGTCCCTGGAACTAGAATTACATAAAACTGAGTGGCTATGTGAATGCTGGGACCCAAACTTGGGGTCTCTGCAAAAGTAACAAGTGCTTCTTAGCACTCACTCAGCTCTCTGTTCTTTTCCCATTACTGTAGGAAAATATTTATCCATAAATCCTGCGACTACCTGAATATTTTCCTGTTTTTTATTTTAGAAATTGTTTCTAGTTGTGTGTGTGTGTGTGTGTGTGTGTGTGTGTGTGTGTGTGTGTGCGCGTGCGCGCATGCGTGTGTGTGTGTGTGTGTCTGTCTGTCCGCCTATATAGCACATGTGAGTATCTGTAAAGGTCAGAGTAGTCCAGATAGCTAGTAGCTGAAGTTATCATGTTTTTGTGAACTGTCCAACATGAAACACGGATTTTGAGAACCAAACCAGGGCTCTCTGGGAGAGCAGCAAGTGCACTTAACATCTGAGCAATGTTTTTAAGTAACTATCTTTAAATGGAATCAAACAATAACTTTAAAACTGATTATATTGCAAATCTCTGGAAAATGTTCAATGTCTGTATCTCCCTTAGCAGTGTTCATTTGTGAACTGACAAGTGATAATCATAAAAAAAAAATCTTGAACTTAATTTGAACACACTACTAATGCGCGAGTCTCTGGAATCTTTTTATTTTGCAGCAATTTCAATTCACTGCTTATTTGTATTGGAGTTTGGAAAGAAAATTGAAAATTTCGGTTTTAGAACACTTTATAATATTTATAATAAGTAATTAATGTATTATTTATAATTATTATGAAAATAAATAATACAATACATTTATGCATTTATTGCTAAAGCAAAATTCATGAAGACCTGAAGGAATGTTAAAGATATTACACACATTAGCTTATGTTTCCCGTTAGTTCCATGTAAATATCAACTTTGATTATTCTCAATGTTTCTAATGTTTGGGAAAACTAATTTTTCACTGTATTTTTTATTAAAATATCATTATTTTTAATTCATTAACATAGCTTAAGCTTTGAAGAATACAATAGGTGTTATTTCTACAAAACTTGCAAGTGGCTAATTTTTTGCTTATTATCTAACGGAGGCAAGTGCTCACTCAGTCATCTATTGAGGCCCATATTGGGTGACTCAGGCCTCTGTTTAAACTGTGAAAATGCAATGATCTGCTCCCTCCTTTCAAAGAAGACATAGATTTTTGTTTAAAATGGGCTTTATGGGCTAAAGAGATGGCTCAGTAGTTAAGAGCGCTGTCTCCTCTTCCAGAGGTCCTGAGTTCAACTCCCAGGAACCACGTAGTGGCTCACAACTATCTATAATGTGATATGATACCCTTTTCTGACATGCAGGTGTACATGCAGATAGAGCGCTCATACACATAAAATAAATAAATGTTTAGAATTTAAAAATACATAAAATAAAATAAATAAAATGGGCTTTATGTAAACATGGTATCTTACTACTACTATGCTTACTTTATATAAACATGTAAACATATAGTCTTCAATCTATGACATTGCCTAGTCATTCTATGGGATTCCTTCTCATATATCTTTATAGTGATATTATAAATATCAATATATGTTATTCAATAATATGCAGTACAATTTTATGCACAGGTAAATATAGCATCCTATTAATATCATTTGGAACTGTCCACAATGTGACATTATTTGGAGGATAAAATTTTGTGTTAAAATATTAGTTAACTCTCCTCCAGACACCTAACTAACATTAATGTGTTTACATTCTATATAACAAAGATCTTACATGCATATATAACACAGTAAAGTACAAATATATAATCATTTATCATAATCAATTTTACTTATTAATCTTACTGCTTCTTAGATTCTGTTTCACACTTCCTCTCTATCTTCACATTTCTCTACATTTCAATGAAATTCTTTAGCCATTCGTTTTATGATCTTTGATAATAAATGTAAGCTTATTTCCTGTGGACTGTAAAATAATTAAGAAAATATGACAGCTTTCTATTCACAATTTTTGTGTTTATCTCTATGTGTGTGTCTATGAAACACAAATTTCTGATAAATACATTATGTTAAAATGTTTCACTTTGTGTCCTGAAAACCAACTGAAAGAAATACAAGAAGTAAATGAGGAAAATAACAGGATTGCTTCAATGCCAATTTTACTACATAGGAGTTCAGTGGAATAACTTATCTGCACAAGGTTAAGATAACCAAATTTCATTTGGTATATTACATTTTTCTGTTCCTTCATGTGTATTGCTTTGTTGATTTAGTAATTATGCAGTGTGTTTCAACAATATATCCATGATCAATAAAGTTCATGTGCTAGTGACCCAGCAGTAATTTAATATGTAAGAAGCTAGGTTTAATATTTACTAAAGTACCATATATTAATATTAATGTTCTCCCAATTGTGAGCCAAAATATTGACCATATAAGAACAAAGCCATACATTTTCCTGTTATAACAATAACCTAGCTTTGTATGTGCTAGTGACCCAGCAGAAATTTAATATGTAAGAAGCTAGGTTTAATATTTACTAAAGTACCATATATTAATATTAATGTTCTCCCAATTGTGAGCCAAAATATTGACCATATAAGAACAAAGCCATACATTTTCCTGTTATAACAATAACCTAGCTTTACACTCTGGTAAAGAGAGTTAGAAGCTTGAGACAAAATGGCTTTTGGTCAGCTGCATTTTTCACCATTATTGGTGAAAATAAAAAAGAGTCTCCATATGTTCTATGGTGACTTTCCAGTGTTCTCTGCAATATAGCATTAGCTCATTTCTTTAATCCTGTAATAACACATGTAGTAATTTACAGGACACGGTGATTTGGTGTATACGGTATTCCAAATCAATGCTTTAAAAGAGTTTTCTCTCTTTCTGTACCTGTTTTCCTTCCTTCCTTCTTCTCATTTATTTGTATGTATGAGGATGACTAGGTAGGCAAGTATGTGCATTTGTGTGTTGAGGTCAGAAACCACCTCAGGCAGAGTTCCAAGGCTTCATCAAGCTCCACCCAACTGTTTTTGTTTTTGATTTGTTTGTTTTGTTGTTTTGTTTTATTTTAGCAACAATACATTTCACTGGCATGGAACTCTGGAACGAGGCTAGGCTGGCATGTGAGCTAGCAGTAGGCTCCATCTGCCTCCTTTCCAAATGCTGGGTTTACAAGCTTCCACTTCTTTGGTAACTTTGTACTCCTGTATGTTCTGGGGAGAGAACTGATGCTCTCTTCCAATGATTTACAGTTTGTGTTATGTCCTTAATACTCATTTTTTCCTTGTAATACACCAAAAATGAAAATGGTTGCTTTATACTTCCTAAAGGTGTGCTAGTACAAGAAGGAACAATAGTACCAGTTTATGCTGGTTGGTTTTTCTAAAGCTACAATTCTATACTATTTTCAGATCATCACTAAAATTTTTATCATGGAATGGCAATTTTATATAATCTATTGGTTATCTATAAATTTCAAAGAGGCAAATTGTGAGATTTAGATTCAACCTCCTTGAAGATTAAGCTACTCCTTGTCAACATTTCTCTCTTCTCTACCACCTACATTCAAAACAACATAAGTTTTGATGAAAAAATGGGTAGTTTATTCTTGCTTATTGTTTGTTGTGTTGTTTGTTTTTGTTGTTTTGCATGTCTCTATTGGTTATAGGTGAGCTTCATAGGTAGTATGTTATTACTAGTTCTTCACACACTCCTCTGAAATCTTCCATGAATGAGTCTACAGTTTCTCAAGTTTTATTACAATACAATCTCTTTCTTTTCATTTTTTTTTTAATGAGTTAGATTAAGGATAACAAGTTGACTGTCTTTGACATAAGTCACTGTATGACACCTGAAATGGGTCCAGATTTGGACCATGTGGTCTAGGTCTTCTCAACATGCTTTGCCACATGATAAAGGGAAAATTCTACTACATAAACATCACACACATTTAAACATGTTACATTAAGTGTAGGAAACTAACTTTATTTGATATGTCTTTAGGGACAGGTGATAAGGTTTAATATTTAAGAACACTGGATGCTTTCCAGAAAACATGCATTTAATTCCCAGCTGCCACATATTGGGTCACAACTGTCTGGAACTCCTGACCTGGAGTATATTGTGCCATCTTCTGACCTCCATGGGCACCAGGAAAACATGGGGTACACAGGCCTACCTGCAGACAAAACACCCACACCCATAAAATGCCCATTTAAAATTGCTTTGAAACTATGAGAAAGAATTAACTAGTGAGTGGAGAACAGGATTATTTTTCTTTTAAAAGTGTATTTATATTAACACGGTTTGAACACATTCAGCATTATTTCATGACAAATCTGTGGACATATTAAAATGTTGCTATGGTACAGCAAATTGATGTACACAGTATCAGTTTCAAAGCACCTCTTTTCAAGTCAAAACCCTTGCACCTTTCACCACACCAAATTGAATTTCATAGATACGAGGAGGGGAAAATTTAGTGCATACATTGAAGTGATCGCTTGCATGTGTATAAGAGCACTTGTTTCTGACATGATTATTTCTGAACTGATAATTATTTGCTTTACATGCTGTGAGAAGAAGTGACGGCAACAGAAACAGTGGAAATCAGACTGACATTTCAGAAAGGTTAGACCTATTACATTGGCAGAGAGGCAGGGCTCACATTAATGTTTAGAGATGTGTCAAAGGACTCTTTATAAATGTTGAGTTTGCTGTTCAGCTGAAATCAAAAGTGCATATGTGCTAAAGATGTAGATGGTCAGCATAGTGTTTATCTCTAGTTGTAATTGTGGATTTTCCTACTTTACAATTTAATAAAGGTCGAAATGGAGATAGAAATATCTTATTTACATATTGATATATATTTTTCCAGTTTTACATCCTGCTCAGACGGCATTGAAAATTTTCTGTGAGTTTACTTCTTTTTTTTTTTTTTAATATTTGTTTTCATTATCATCAATAGTTTGTGTGTGTCTTTGTAGGGGTATAGTCCCTAAAGTGCAATGTCCGCACGTGCCAGCAGAGCGCAGCAGGTGACTGGGGACTAGATAATATATAGGCAGTTGTGATCTGCATATCATGGGTATTGACCACCAAACTCTGGTCTTCTGGGAGAGCAAGAAGTACTGTAAACCCTAAACCATCTCTCTGGCCTCTGACTTCCTTTACTTAGAAATCTAAAAGAAAAATAATAAGTTTTTATAGGTAATGGTTTTTATTGAGAAAATTAAAAACCTGAGTCAGCAACATGTGTCCTGACATAGCAGTATTTAAAAAAAAAGAAATTTATATTTCATAAATATACACTAATTGAATTATATCAAACTAAATAAAGCTCATAAATTTAGTTTAAGCCAAACCTGTATACACAAAAAATCAATTTATATTGTACAAAATTTTTAATTGCTACACACTTCAAATCTTTTCAATTCCATCATTGGTGGCTACTGACATATATATATTTAGATGTGCAATGTATCCTGGGGGGGCAATGTTTAGGAATCTGCATATTTTTTTCTGTGAAAATGTTTCAGTTGGGATTGCCACCTTGACTTCTGAACATGCAACTCAATTGATTTTACTTGGATTGGGTTTTTATTGCCTTTTTGATGATATGATGAAACATCATGTCAAAGATATTTTATGGAAAGAAGAGTTAATCTGTTCTTTTTTATTTTAATTTTATTAATTTATTCAGATTACAACTCAGGTTTTTTCCCATCTCTTGTATCCTCCCGTTCCTCCCCCCCCTCCCACTTTCACCCTATTCCCCTCCACTAGGTCTAAGGCCAAGGGGGACCTTCTCCCCCACTATACAGTCATAGGCTATCAAGTCTCATCTTGGTAGCCTGCTTATTCTTTCTTTGCGTGCCATCAGGCCTGCCCACCAAAGGGAGGTGGTCAAATATGGTACACCAGAAGTTAATTTGTTCTTATGGTTCCAGAAAGACAAATACTCATCCTAATAGGGAGCAAGAATTATTGTGGTTAGAGCAGGTTGCAGGGAGCTCGGAGCCTTAAATGCAAAGAGGAAATGGACCAAGGAAGCTGGGAGTAGGGCGTGGCCTTCATCTTGCAAACTCCTTTCCTCGTGATGGACTCTACAATTTCTTTTCCTTTCTCTGTGTATCCTCTGTGTGTGTCCGTGTGGGTGTGATTTTTCTCTTGTTTTTTATTTTGTTTTTAAAAGAGAGAACGAACATGAAAAAATGATTGTAGATAGTAGGGTGCTGCAAGATCTCGGAGAATACGATATTTATATCAGCTTCATCCATGACATTCTCAAAGAATGAATACAAATTTTAAAGATGTTTAAAATTGGTATTCACTATAGAATTTATTTAATCTAGACACATGATAACACCTTCTGTGTTTGTGGGTGTGTATATGAATATATAGAGGTAAAGTTTACATGTTTAAGACATTTTAGCTCATTACTCATGTTTAATATAGAAGAGTTCCACCTGATTTCCAATCACCTCAACATTACTCCAGTAGTCCCAAACATCTGTGAGATGGGTATGACAGCTGTCTGTTGTGCATTCTCTACATCAGTTTAATTTCTGAACTGGTTATTATTGAAGAAATACATCCTAGTAAACAGGAAAACTTTTAATAAATTAACCACAGTTCATAATAGAAATAGTACCATTCTTCAATGACCTGTGTTTGGTTTACTGGTTCTGTTCCTGAAAAAATAACTTTTTGTGAACAAAACTTTTTCTCAGGGGAGATTGCTCCCTATATCTAGGATAATTAGTTTTCAAAAGTATGGTGAAAACTGGAGTAACCAAGAGCTCTGGATATGACAGAGCTTAATCAGTTTACGTTTGCTACAGTTTAACATTAGGTTTTCCATCAGTACTTTGTTTGCTCATTTTTGTTCTATGTTAATTATGTTTAATTTAATTTTGTTTTATTAATCTTATTTTAGGAGAGTTTTAAAAAAGTAACTCATTTTGTAAAATGGTGTACAGACATTCAATATATTTCATACCTGAATTTTTCCTGAAACGTTGCATTTTATTACCATTCTACAAATGTCAGACAGCACAATGTAGAAGACTTTGTGCTTCTTTGCTGAACTGTTTCATGTTTAAAATACACTCTGTATATTTATCTCCAAGAAATCCCATCCTTACTTCCTTGCTCTTTAGATACTCGGTAGTTGAAATTTAACCTCATTTCCGCACATCTGCCGTAAAATGTATTTATATCTGAATTATCACTCGTACCGTAATCTGCCTGTATTTAAGTAAATTGTGCTTATTCTAGTTCCTGCATGTAATGGAGAAGTGCAAGACATCAGTATCCACGTTCTACAGTTGAAAATCTTCACAGAATTTTACATTGTGCTTCTTAAAATTTTGATTTTAATAAATAACAGTTTTTTTTTAGACTAAAACATCATGGAATATTAGTTTATCTCCTATTTTATGTCATTTAAATATGAATTTTCAGATTATTATATTCCTGTTTGTTAAAAGTTAATGGCTTAAAGTTTGTCCTTTTCTCTGGAATTAAGAAAAATGACATGCATTCATTTGCGTGGAGTGGTGTCGGTGTGTACATTCCAGGGCACAATTGTAGAGGTCGTAATACAACTTTCTGATGTCAGTTCTCTCCGTCGACAATGTGGCTTCTGGGTATGGAACCCAGGTAATCCGGGTCTTCGCCCCTGGGCCACCTTGGAAAACCTTTTATATTTCATTCCCTGGCTGTCTAACTTCTTCAGGCACTGTGCTGAGCTCTCAAGGTCCCAGAAAGCTCTAGGTTACTGTTTTTCAGTTGAACTATATGCCAGTAATTCTAACCTGTGTGAATGTTTAGATTACTTTTTGCTTATCTTTAACTTTTTAAATTAAATCACTTTATAGATTACATATTGCTCATGTTTTTCCAATCCCCAACTCTTCCCAGATCCTCTCCCTATCAGTTTCACATGCTTTATGCTTCTCTTTCTTCTCTTCCCCTCCTACCCCAATCACAGAAACATACAAAGGACAACAAAACCAAAACCCAAAAAGCAATTAGAGAAAGAAACAAAAATGCTTAAACAAAATCAAACACCCCCACCTGGAAACAAAAGCAAAACGAAAAACCAACCAATGACGCGTACATCCCACCGTGGAGTTTGTGTTGAGTTGACGAATCTGGCACACATTGAAAAACCTCTATCTGCGACTTTGCAGTGTCCCCTGAGGCTTAGATTGTTGGTGAAAATTACTGGATACCTCGTCATACGTTTCTTTTCTTTTCTTTTTCTTTGTCAATTCTACATTTGTTTTACAACTTTTAAAATTTTCTCCTTCTAAATTTTCATGTGTGTATGCAATGCATTGCGATATATCCACACCTCACTTGCCCTTTCAACTCTCCTCAGAACGCGCATCTCATCTCCCACTCGTGTATGCCCTTTTTTAAACCAACAGAACATAGGTAATATTGCCCACAATCCACGGGGACATGGCATTTTCTTTTTGTCTAGTTATCACTGAAATTCACTTAAAGGATACTGTTTTCAAGAGCTTGTGTGTTTTTCTTGTGTTTAAACAAAGTTAATTGTGGAAATACATCTTACCTTTGTTTCCAACCACTCTCACTGTAGCTTCCTACTAGTGCTACTAAAATTACCGTTCACTTCATAAATTAACATACCCCTACTCATACCCATACTTTCACTGTTTAAATTTCTCTTGTATCTTTATTTTATTATAAATGAATTGTCAGAATCAGAATTAATATTTAGAAATTGTATCAATTTTTACAATATGATCTCTACATTATTGAAGGGTTCATTGAAAGGTTTTGTAGTTAAAATATATACTCTAGGAATTGTTTTTATAAATGTAAAGCTCTAAACATAGTTTTAATTTTTTTATTTGAAAATTCATTTTCATATGCATGAGAACTTTCTTTGAGGAATTGGTTGTTATGATCTGCTCTGTTCCAGGTGGCACCATGATCTGTTACTTATAATTTCTATTGTCTATCATTCATTGGCTTTTGTTGTTATTTTCATTTTACTCGTGGGCTGCTAATGCTTTATATTAACTTTTAAAATATTTGTAATTCTGGAATATCATTTCAATTTAGGATGATGATGAATATACAATATACAATAAGTTTCAAGTTTGTTTACCTGACAGTTAGTGTCAGATTAGTTTTTCTGGGTTTCCTTACTGTTGATAGGGAGTAAATAATATTTCTTCATTTGACCCATTTTACTGTAAATGTCTTCGGGAAAAAATAGTAGCTCCCACCACAGGAGATTGACTTAAGAGACGCCAATGTTTAGGTGAAAATGCTTAGATGCTAAACGTTGGATTTGCCTACACACCCTGCTTGAGTTATGTATGTAGGAAGGAAGCTGAAGTGATGAGATGGTGTGCTTCAGCAAATGTATTGCTTTCCCTTCTTTGTAGTAGTGCAGAGAATGATATTCTAAAATATTTCTGCAGTTCTTAGTAGATGTATCAGGTGACTGGCTATTTGCAAGCCTGATGTAGTTTATAGAAATGGAATTATGATACTTTTCCACAGTATGAATGAATTTGACATTTTGTTTTAGAGAGACGATAATTCCCAATGCCAAGTACTCAACTTTTAAACATGTAGTAGATGGTATAAGACTGCCTAGTGGAAACTGCTGTTACATTTTAATGTTATTGGCAAGCAAACTAAAACAGCTGTAAGGAGTATGGCATTTATGTAGGAAAATCCTATACTTGCACAGAAGAAAACACTAAAAGGAAAAGAAATATACTCAGTGGAATTTTTTCTTTGTTTATTCATTTGCTACCACTATTAAAAAAAAACCTTACATTGTTTGGCTTGACTTGTAAATTGTAGCAAGATTTTAAAATCTTAAATAGAAATACATTTTTTAGTTTTTCTATTAAAAATGGTACAAAGGTACTGCTTAAGGCAAAAAAAATCACATGAACAAATTCTGCATATATGCAATATATTTATTTAAATGTAATAATTTATATTGCATATACTTAAACACATATATTAATTTTCTTTCTGTGAAATGTATTAGAAACATACATCCTAATATTCTAAGACCTGTATGCATTTATGACTTGAAAGGTTTACCACATTAAAAAACCAGTCCACATATGTACATACAGGCCAATTAAATTTTGTTTATAAGATAAAATTGATTTTAATTATATTATTTACATTTTGAAGAGGAATTTAATGACATTCATATAGAATTTTCACTACATACCTATGGTATATTTGAAGTAAATTTCTTCCTACGAAAGTGGTACTGCCTATGTCATTGGATCAAAGTCAAAATGTTTGTAGTGAATTTTAAATTCACATCCTTAAATTGTCAAAGCTACATAGTTTTCATAAAATACTACACATTATATATTCATACTTTATTGTTAAACTATCATTGGAAAATAATATAGGCACCAAAATAATTTATAATATCCAGAAACTCTGAAATGTGAACAGCATTTGAAAATTCTAGGTTTA
Source organism: Acomys russatus (assembly GCF_903995435.1). NCBI lineage: Eukaryota > Metazoa > Chordata > Mammalia > Rodentia > Muridae > Acomys > Acomys russatus. The sequence continues at coordinate 33,928,581 of NC_067153.1, forward strand.
AACACAAGTTTAAAAAATTGTACATGGTTTAAAAAGGCCGTGTTTCACTCCTCTAAAACATAAAGCCTTTCTTTTATTCTTGTTTGATCCTTTATTTTATTCATCAAAGTTTTTTTTAACAAATAATTTCTTTTATAGACTAAAACTTTTTAACTATGGAATCTTGTCTGATCTCCACTCTACTTTTCTTCTATCATACAATATATTCTATGAGAAGGAGCAAATTCTTCTTGATTTATGTTTGTATTTTTTCAGTTCCATAAACACATAGCTGTATTTACTATTCAGTAACTTGAAAATCATTTGAAATAAATATGTGAGTCATTAAATAGAAAAGCAACTCCTGATATTACCTGATTGAGATTAAGGCTGTTGCATTATTTTCCTTTTTCATTAGAATTTTTACATATACATTTTAATTATAACACATATATAAAATAAACTATATAGAGCAAGAAGAACCACAAAATAATCTGGAATTATATTTATATTACATTCATAGTGTTTTGGTTATTTGTATTTGGCAACCTTGAAGAAAATATTTCCCAATTTTATTGAGTCTAAATTTCTGAATGTAACACAACACCTATCATACCTTATCTCTATTTTTATTTTTTTTTATTTTTTTATTTTATTAATTTATTCATATTACATCTAGATTGTTAGCCCTTCCCCTGTTTCCTCCCATTCTTCCCTCCCTCCCATTTCTCCCCTTCTCTCCTCCCCTATGTCTGTGACTGAGGGAGACCTCCTTCCTCTATATATGCTCTTAGAATATCGAGTCTCTTCTTGGTAACTAGCTATCCTTCCTCTGAGTGCCACCAGGTCTCCCCATCCAGGGGACATGGTCAGAAAAGGGGCACCAGAGTTCATGTGAGAGTCAGATCTCACTCTCCACTCAACGGTGGAGAATATCCTGTTTGTCGGCTAGGTCTTGGTAGGGGTTCGAAGCTTACTGCCTATATTCTCCTTGGCTGGTGCCTTAGTTTGAGGAGGACCCCAGAATCCAGATCTGCCTGTCATAAAGTTCTTCTTGTAGATTTCCAGGACCGTGTGGGTCCTACTATTTCCCCTTTCTTCCATGCTACTCTTGCCTAAAGTCTCAGTCGGATGTCCTCTCCTCTGACCCACTTTCTTGGTGAGTAAAGATTTTCATGGTACGTATCCTTTGGACTGGTGTTTTGATATAAGTGAGTATATACTGTTTGTCTCTTTTTGCTTCTGGGTGAACTCACTCATTATGATAATTTCTAGATCAATCCATTTGTACACAAATTTCAGGAATTCCTCATTTTTAATAGCTGAGTATTATTCCATCGTGTAAATATACCACAGTTTCTTAGTCCATTCTTCTACTGAGGGACATTTAGGCTGTTTCCATGTTCTGGCTATTATGTATAAAGCAGCTATTACATACATTTATCTTATTGCCATTTGTTTAATTAAAAAATAAAATTTTATTTAATTGTTTTTCCTCTACTGTTTCCCTCTACCTCTTATCATTTAACTTTGTATTATATATAACTAAAGGTTTCTATAAAATATTAAATTATCTAAATTAAAACAGTGAAATGAGAATAAGATTTTGTTATTCTTTTTAGGTAAGATATAAATATTATTTTTGCATGCAATCAAGATAAAATATTTAATGGTAATATATTTGCTTCTATCCTTACAATATGCTTCTAATTTTATTTAATTTTCTTTATTTTTTGTGAGATAACAATTGTGCACTGCATACATTTAATTATGATGAGGCCTACTATACTCAATAACAAGTTAAGATTTATATATCAAAGATTAATATTTATTAAAACTTTTTCTCATACTTATATTTTCAACTGTATTATAAGTTATGTAACTAATTATTACTCTATTGTCATGAAAAAACCATAGATAATTCCTAATATAACATCGAACTTAAAATTTCTCTTTTTGTGCATCAAAATTCAAAGACAATCTTTTATGAAACGGATTTGAAGTACTTATAGAATTCATAACAATTACATTTGCAACAGTAAGTGCATAACAAATTATTTATAATTTAAAACATTTTTAAAGTGAGTAGGCTGTGAACAGAATTTTTGTCAGTGCCATAGTTCATATAAATCAAATTTATTAATCAAATTTAAAAGAAGCAATGTAACTTCAAGAAAAAGTATATTGATTTCACAGCTAATGTGAAAGGCACATAGGCTAATTTTGATGTCATCTTCATCTTCTTAACAACACGCTGAAGCTGTTATTGTATATATTAAAGACTATTGTATATATAAAGACTATTTATATATATATATGTATAACTAGTCTCAATAATTGTTGTTCTTTGTAGGCTTTGTCCATTTTCAAACCTACTTTATTTGGGGTTCTTTAATTCTTATACCTCCCTTCCAACCCACCTACTGTAGACAGGAGAGAAAAGAGGTTAATGGGAAGAGGAGAAGTAGACCTTTTGGACTTAGTTCATGGGAGAGATTCCCTTGGTATAGTTGGCAGGATTTCCGCAGACCTGCAATTCAACCAAAGTTATTGCTAGAATCTGGAACAGCTGCCACAACCCTGAGCCCTGATGTGTTCTCTGGCTTGGTTTTCCCTACCAGTGTCTCCAAGTGGAGCAATGAACAGCCAAACAATATCAAGACCTAAGGAGATTCCCCTCCTGTTTTGGCCTGGTATATATATTTCCTCTCAGAGTCGGTACTAAGATGTCTTTCAGCTGGCAAAACCCAAGCCCGCTAATGAGGTGGTTCGTCTTCTAGTGGATAAATATCACGTGATCTCTCACTAGTCCTTTCCCCATCCTACACCTGGGATCAAAACAAAAACATGTTTATATTCACTACAGTTCTTATTGTAGCTTTTTATGCTTTTTGCTTTCCATTGGCAACTTCAGTAAGAATGTTATAGATATTTATCAAAGTGAACATAGCTAAAATAATTATAAATCACTTTATACAATGAAATCACCATTTTCAATTCTTATTTTGTATCTTTCTAGCAACTTAGCACATTGGCCCTTTCCCAGTCCATGTGGTAGCAAAGAGGAAAATATCAGGCTTCTGTTTTGATGATTGAATGTTTGGCAAGCTCTCTTTTGGTTTTAAGTGAATCTAACATTTGAAATAACACAATATTCAATATTTTCAAAATTCATCCATAGCTCAACCCAACCGACAATCATAACAAAAATATGGAAAGGCTCCAAATCTATGAATTCTTTTCCTTTATTACAACAGCTTTTAAAATTAAAGATGACTCATTTCCTGATTGTGGCTGTATTGAAGAGTTTTAAAAAATTCCATCAACAGCACTGTTGAAAACACAATGTCTTTTTTATTTAAATTTTAACAAAATCTGGTAGTTTGCCTGTCACAGACACATCTAGCTATCATGATAGAAAATAATTAAATCTTATTTATTTTATTTTTTAACTTATGTAAACTTTTAAAAGTGTCTGAGTGTTCTCTGTTGCCTCTTCCTCCCAGACTCCTTCTGCTCACTGTTCTGCAGGGGACCCTGAGTTCTGAGGGGAGGGATTTGATGGAGACACCTGGTTTAGAGCTGTGTGTTCCAAGGTCTCTCAGAGACAAGGGAGAACAAGCCCCTCTAAAACCATAGAGGAAGCTTATATGAACTCCCAGAGACTGAGGCAGGAGGAACAGGTCCTGCACGGAATATCACTCTAAGTAAAATATATCATAGTATTTATCTGAATAAATATTATAGCTTTCAGTTTAGTCATTTTATGGGACTTCCTGAATGTGTGATCAACTGGGTCTCTGATTCTTACGCCTGTTCTTGGGGCTCTTTTATTTTTCTGCTGCCTTGGTTTTTCCTAATTTAATGTGATGGTTTTGTTTTATCTTATTATATTTTATTTTTATATGTTTTTGTTGTTAGTTCTTATAAATTTATTCTCAATTTGAGAGACAGAAAGGCAGTGGGTCTGAAGAAAAGGAGAGGAAAAGAAGAACTAAGAAGAATAGATGGATGGGAAATTGTATTCATTTTTAAAATTGTATTCATTTTTAAAATTTCATTAGAGAAGAATCTGTGTTTAGTCAGAGGGGAAATGGTCTTATGTCACGCATTTCATTAGTGAACCATTTTGCATTGCTGAAAATTTAAACAACTTTCATCAAAACACACTTTGGTAATAATGTAAGGGGTGTTTTCACCTTGAATGAAATTTATAAAACTAAAGAAGGCACTATCAGGTTTTCAGATTTTGTATCATGTAAAAAAAAAAAAAATGGTATTTGAGATCCTATGTTCTATATTAAATTATTTGCTTATTTAATATAAAATACTTATTCTAGAGATGATCTTAAAAGAAATTGCCTCATAGTTTCCTTACAAAATTTCAAAACTTGAATAGATAATTTAGCTCATTGTATATTTATTAGTTACTGGTTTTACTATTATTATTATTATTATTATTATTATTTTAGTTTCATTTGCACTTTAGTTTTACATTTAGATTGTGTGGCTGTGGTACACATTAGCAACTATGAGAGCCATTATACTCTGGACCCAAATAGAAAACTTATCCTGTTAATTTTTAATAAATATTAGCATTTAATTTAATTAATTAGAGTGATAGTCATAGCTATTTTTAAATATTAATATAAACATATTTATATAATTCACTATGTACCATTTGAAAACCTCTTTAATATTTATTTTATTTCCCTTTGTCTGTGTGTGTGTATATATATATATATATATATATATATATATATATATATATATTAATATAGTAAAATGAATGTCAATATATTTAACAGAGTTGCAACAGTTGGCAATTTATTTTCATTCATTTTTTAAATCAAATTTAAAAAATTTACTCATTTTACATTCTGATTGTAGCACAGTCCTTCATTTCTGCCAATTTCTTCCATTATTCCTTCCCTTGTTCCCCCTCCCTAGTCCTCAGGAAGGGAGGCTCTCCTCCCCTGTCACATGACCTCAGCCTATCAAGTCTCATCTGGTCTGCCTGTATCCTCTTCCTCTGTGGCCTGGGAAGGTCGCTCTGCCAGGGGGAACTGATCGGAAACAGGCTTTGTTCATTCATGAAAAATGACCATCACTTAACTTTGCCCACAGGACTTACTTCTTGCTTTGAACTTGTTTCCAAAATTTATCTTCAAATGGTATTTGTATTTTTGTATGTGTCTCTGTGTGTATGTGTTTGGGTGTGCACATACATTGGACCTGCTAAGGTGTCAGAGAACACTGTGTAGGAGAACGTTCATTCCTTGCATCATGTGGGATGCAGAGATCAGAAATAGACTGTCAGGCTTGGTGGCAAGTCCCTTTATATACTAAGCTGGCCATGTTCAGTCCTCATCAGTCGTCTGTAACGTTTGATTAAAAAGTTGCACAGACTTGTTTAAAAGCTAAAAACATAAATTTCATTGTATGAAAATGATGAATATTTTCATTTGAATATGAAAGGAGTCTTCAAAGGCATCATTGTAAGTTTTGATTAATGTATGTTGTAATGTTCAAAAATAAACCCATTTAATAAGTTACATAGGACAAAGTAATTCAAATATGTCTATGTCTATATCCACTGTGACTGTGTCAGTTGAGTGCTAAGCCTTAAACCAGTCATTTATACCACGTCTCAAAGAATAAGGGAACATTGTAGACATGGGGAAAGGGGGAATGTAATAAGGGGAATGGTGGAGAAAAGTAGTTGAAGTTTTATCCTGTCTTTAATACAGAGGGATTGCAACCATGAACACTCTATATCCATACAGTGGATGACTGTAGTGGGTTGGTACAATGATGACGTCAGTCAGGCATGGATAGAGGAGGGACTCAGGGGACTCAAAGGAAATCTTCCATATAGAAGAAGAAGTGAATGGATGACGAACGGTCTGTGTCACCTACAAACATGCCGTTATCTTCTCTAATTAAAAGAGACTCTTCACTCTTTTTCTTGTCACTTCTAGTCATATATGTATTATTCAAAATGTGATGTATTCTACTTGTTGAAAAGTAATTATCTCTCTTCTCCCTTTGTAGCATTATTAACCCTTGTATGCCCAAGGATTGATAAGTGGATAAAAAGGAGTGGTAAACATTCAGCAATGAGGACCTACCTGAACGTAATTATTTTACATGAAATAATTCAGGCATAGAAAGTCAAGTACCATTGAAATTATTCCTATATAAGTCTAAAGGATAGACTTCATAGAAATTGTGTACAAAATTGTACTTATCTATTTGTATTTGGCAACCTTGAAGAAAACATTTTCCTATCTTGGTGAGTGTAAAATTCTGAATGTAAATCAATATCTACTGTGTCTCATCTCTGTCAACTTAAAACATTTATCTAGACTTAAATATTAATATAGTTACTGATTGCTTCATGGTTCTTCTTTCTCTACATAGTTTATTTTATATATGTATAATAATATAAACGTATATGTAAAAATTAAAATGTTAATAAAAATAATAATAAAACTAAATTTCAAAGTAGTTCAAAAATATTTTTAAAATATTGTACTTAACAGGGCTCAGGAGGATAGAAGGAAGAGAAATTTGTGGAACAAATGCTTACTACTCATTGTTAGAAATAAATAAAAAGCTCCAGTAACTAGGTCCTGTATAGTACAAAGATCTAGGATAAGCATTTTTGGCTTTCAGCAGAAAGAACAGGCAACATTTGATGTGGTAGTTATGATTGTAAAATATGCCTACGTATCAAAATTGCAAGTGCTGCCCAATTACTTTGTCTAATTTTTGTTCATTTTGAAAATTTAATGCAGTAAAAATATCAAATAAAATAAAACTATTTTAAATACTGCTTATTTTTTGAACAGAAATAATTTGTGAAAATAGATTACATGTCCTTGTAATGCAAAATTTTAAATTGTATCTTAAGTGACAGAAATAGCTGTGTATTGTTATCTTAGAATAGTTAAATTCAGTTTGTAAATCTAAAATTGACCAAAGATTCACTGTGCCATTAAACAAAAATAAGATAAAAAAATACATAAAAATGAGATAAACATTAAAATGTTATATAATATTTATTTTGGACTAACTAGGACTTTGTTTATAAGACTAAAGTTGACCAATGATCTATTTTATAATGAACTCAAAATTAGATGAAAATTGAATAATCATACCTTCAGAAGGAGATGTATTCTAAAAGAAATGTGATTGCTTTCTGGTGTTCTATTAATTATGTATAATTTTTAATAGGTTGTTCTTTTTAATTAACTTTATTTATTTTTAAATATGTTTTATTAATTTATTCTTGTTACATCTCAATTGTTATCCCATCTCTTGTATCCTCCCATTCCTCCCTTCGTCCCATTTTCCCCTAACTCCTTCCCCTATGACAATATATTGTTCTTCATTCTGGCTTGTTTGTGATTATTCTGTCTCCCATATGTGTGATTATGTGTCTATGTGATAAGCAAACAGACAGAAAACAGCTATCCACTCTAAATTGTTTTCGTCTCCTCCCCATGGCTTCCCCCATGTCTCCTCCTCCTTTGAGGTACTACTGGCCCTGTATATCAGGATGTCCTTGACGTCACAGAGATCCACTTTTCTCTGCCTATCAAGTACTGGGAAGCATGGCAAGCCACCCAGCAGTAGTTATACGGTTTACTTATGTAGGATAATTTAATCACAGTAGCCACACTATTGAAGTAAGTTCTTCCCATATTATAAGTAAGAATCATGGGTATAGTCAAGTTTAATAACTTGCCTCAGCTCATTGGTGTCATGTTGTTGAAATATAATTGCACCAATATTCTTTGATTTATTTCATTTTCTTACACCGGTAACTATTATTCCACAAGTAAGACTATTTTGAGTTACAGAATTTTTAAATTGGAAAATTTCCTGTCACACAAGTGATAAAATCCTTTATGGATGCCACATGCAGCACATTTTTTGCTTGTAGTAAAGGATTACTCCAAAGCCAACTATGATGGTACATGCCTATAATCTCAACAAATAAGAGTCCGAGTTAGGAAAAAAGGTGAATTCAAGGCTAGCCTGGACTGCGTTAGGATGGTAGGTCAGCTGGAGTGTTACATCTTCTCTCAAAAATATAAGAATAAGGGAAATAAATATTCAGCCCTACAGCTTAACATCAAATAATGTTATAACGTGATGCTGTATTTACAGTTATGGTATTTACAGGAGCATCACTAATTTGAGTGCACAGGTTTAGAATTTCCTTCTCTTTGGATCCTATGAAGTCTATACATACAGAGAATAAATATTTTTTTTAATGTTTAAACACATTTGTGGACTTAAGAAGCATTTTGTCATAATTTTGAGAAAATGTGCTTGTGTTGAATAAATGTAGAAATCAAACTCCTTACAGAAGCTCTGAAGTGATCCTGTTCTAACTGAGGTCATTGCATTTGTTGTCATATTTATTCACTTGTCTTCTGTTTTGAGTGTGTGTTCTTGTAGGTGTGTTTAGGTGCACTTGCACACGCAGTTGTATGTGGTGCTGAGAGGCTAGTGTCAGGATGTCATCTTTAATTATTTCCCCTCTTCATTTTTTTCACCAGGGTTTTCTTTCCTTTTTTATTTTAAAGTATTTTTTAGTTTTTATATATACATTTATACTATTATACCTATATAAAATAAACTACATACAGCAAGAATGACCACAAAACAATCAGGAATTATATTAATGTTAAATTCATAGTGTTTTGTCTACTGTAAAACTAAACTATTTGGGCTTTAAGTCCATCAGAGGCTTGTGAAGAAATAACATTAATTATCTGAGTAAACAGGAAGTGGAGGTTAGCAGCATCCAAACTGAGAAAAAGAAAAAACGATAGAAACAGTGTGCTGCCTGAACAGTCACCCAAAACTCTCTATAATGTTGGAGCATCATCTTCTGCTGGGAGTGAAACTTCACATTTCATTTAGACTGTCTGGATAGTGAGCAGTAGGACCCTCAGTGTCCTTGCCCCATCCCCAACCAGTACTGACGTTACAGGCCAAACCACTCTTCTCTGCCTTTATGTGGTCAGGGAATCTAAACTTGGATTCTCACACTTGTCTTTTTACCTATGCGTCCATCACCACAGCCTTCATGTTTCAATTAACAGAATTGAAACAACACAAAATATTCTTTTCCTAAAGGTGGTCTGAAACCATGAGTTGCAGAGATTTCACAGTTAGCTAAACTCTAGCTTAGTGGTTCTGTAAGCTCATATGACAACAGTGTTGCAGAGGGTGGAGGCTGTGATGGGATATCAATGGACTCCTGATTTGTGGAGAATTAGCCAACAAAATTGCAGGTGCAAATCTGATCCTGTCTGGAATCAGGTATAATAGCATTAGCATGTGAATTATCCTCAATATTCTGTACTTTACTTGTTGTTGTATAGGTTTGTTAAGCTTGCATTCAGCTCAAATACACTGTGTACTGTGACTGGATATATTGTTCCTAATATATTAAGTCATTCATTTAATTTGTTGGGTCAGCCCATCTTTCTTCCAGTAAGTTTTATTTCTTTAATTTTCAAATTCATGAAGACAGTCTTACTACATACAAACATACATACATACAAACATACATACATACATACAAACACACATACATACATACGTACACACGTACATACAAACATACATACATACAAACATACATACATACGTACATACGTACATACATACGTACACACACACACTCATTCTCTACAATTTGGAAATACTTTCTATAGTCTATTGCTTTCTACAAGAATATTTACAGTAGTTCACACTTGTAATTCCATAAGTCTTGTGGTAGAAGAATGAGGATCAGGAATTGTAGCCATCCTCACCTACATAACAAATTTGAGGCCAGGTTGAGCTGCAGGAAACCCTCTCTGCAAAATGAAACAAGTCAAATGTTTTAAAATAGACAGATAACTTTATATATTTATAATTTACAGCTCTGAACCTTGAAATTTTGGCATATTATACCATAATTTAGCCCATGAACTGTTCATTCAAATGTGTATGCTCTGGTAGGGATACTTAACCTCCACATTTATAGGGAACAGGTTTATATGTAAAAAAAAAATAATAAGGTAAAAGCACTGTGAGGCTCTAACAGACACATGAAATATATGGTGTTGGAAGAAGTGTCTGGTTGTTGGGGTAGAGGTATGTCTGTATCTTTAGAGAGTAAGTTTGAGGTGCTATATCTTTTCATCACTGTCCATTTAACAATAAAATCCTGTATTTCATTATTAAGGGGAGATGTTACTTCTTTCATCTATTGAAAATGCAACATACTGAAAGCTCTTTGAATGCAGTGACATATTAAAGTCCCTCCTGCATTTGTGTGAGTACTTGGACAGTCATCATTCATTTTTGGGTACTTCTGAGTGTATTCAATTGTGTGTGATGGGATGTGACTCTGGAAAATTTACAAAAGCAGGAGAGGAGAGGAGAGGAAGATGTGTGGTGATGTTGGCATATTAGCATAAACGGACAAAGAGGACTTGAAAAGATTGTTGGATTGGGCCATTGATGAAGCACCTTTAATAAGCTTGTTAGAATAGTGGAGTCATACATCAAGTTGCAAGGAATTAAAGAGTCAGCAGGTAGATTATTTTTTCTCTTGAGATGCTGTTATACATGTTGATGGGATGAATGGATTTACTGGAATGTTGGGAGCTACAACAAGATACTTAAATATATAATACTGATTGAAATATAGATGAATATAAAAAATCAAAACCATACAAATAAGTGTCAAATTTTGTCTTGGGTATATGAGAATTTACTTATGTATAGAATATCAAAAAATGTGGGCATATATATCATGAGGCCATACTAAATAAATGATAACTTATTAAGTATTTTCTACTTGAAATTAAATATGTTCTCATTAGTTAGAAAACTGGATTCACCTGGATACTACGTACAAGTGTTAAGATTTGTGTTTTTTTTTCTGTGCAACTCTGAAACTGATCTAGAATAAAATATGCATCACTTTTTCTACTTTCCAGGAGCTGTACTAACACAGAATTTACAGTGATCTCTAAGGTATAACATGCTGGAATTTATGGTAACTCTATCAATACTCAAGAAACATCACAAGCTTAGTTGTTTAGTGTTTAAGATAATTTTAGGTCTAGATAGATATTTTAAATTGATAATGATGAGATATGATAGATATTGATTTACATTCAGAAATGTAGGTGCACCAAGGCAGGAAAGATGTTTTCTTCAATGCTGCCAAATACAAATAGCCAAAACACTAAGAACGTAACATATATATAATTCCTGATTGTTTCATGGTTCTTATTGCTGTAGATAGTTTATTGTATATATGTAATAATATAACTGTATGTGTAAAAAATAAAAATAATATAAAGTTAAATAAAAATATAAAACAAAGAATCTCTTAACAAAAACAAACAAACAAATAATCAAAAGAAAGAAAGGAAGAAAGAAAGAAAGAAAGAAAAAAATGCAATGTCCTGGTTGGCTTTTTGTCAGCTTGACACAAGCTAGCATTATTTGGGAAAATGAACCTCAATCGAGAAAATGCGTGCTCCAAATTCCCTGTAGAGAAGTTAAAGAAGTTAGCAGGTGTTTTTTTGTTTGTTTGTTTTTATTTTAGTGGTGGTCATTGTTTATTTGAGACTAATGATTGATGTGGGAGAACCCAGCCTTCGCTAGTCTGAGACAACCCAGGAAAGGTGGCCTTGTTTTGTATAAGAGAGCAGGCTGTGCAGGCCAAAGGGAGGAAGCCCCTTAGCAGCACTCCTTCAAGATTTCTGTATCAGGCTCTGCCTCCAGGTTCTTATCTTGAGTTCTTTCCACAAGTTTCTTCAGTCATGAACGATAAACTACAACAGGTTGGTGAAGATCCTTCTTTCCCCATGCTGCTCTTGTTCATGGTTTACTTGGCAATAGAAAGTAAAATAAGACAATTAAGTAAAGCAACTATGACAATGTAGTAGAACATTTTATTTTGACAATTTTGGGTAATAAAGTTCTATTGGCGGTAAGCCTAGAAACTTTGACGTATTATTACAAATAAAATGTGATATATCATGTGAAAGGCACTGAACTGGAATTGTAAATGCAGATTTGTTTCCTTTGCATTATTTATGTCTTAGGCAATCCCTTTGCTTCTTCTTTAGCTCAATGATCTTATTGTCAAAACCAATTATGCATGTGAAATACAGACCTTTAAAAAGTTGTTCAGAATTATTTTTCATTGCTTAATTGTAAAATTCCTAAGCCTCAGTGTCTACATCACTGTTTTCCCTTTAATAACCCTGCTGAATAAGCTAATTTCTCCCTTTATTCTAATAATTTTTATTTTAATTTTTAAATATATGTTTTATTAATTTATTCATATTACACCTCAATTGTAACCCCTTGTATCCTCCCATTCCTCCCTCCCTCCCACTTTCCCCCTACTCCACTCCAATACGACTGTGACTGAGGGGGACCTCCTCCCCCTGTATATGTTCATAGGTATCAATTCTCTTCTTGGTAGCCTGCTATCCTTTCTCTGAGTGCCACCAGACCTCCCCATCCAGAGGACTGGTCAAATATGGGACACAGAATTTGTGTGAAAGTCAGTCCCCACTCTCCACTCAACTGTGCGAATGTCCTGTCCATTGGCTAGATCTGAGTAGGGGTTCGAAGTTTACTGCACATATTGTCCTTGGCTGGTGCCATTGTTTGAGCAGGACCCCCGGGCCCAGATCTACCCATCATAATGTTCTACTTGTAGGTTTCTAGCACCCTCTGGATTCTTCTACTTTGCTATTCTTCCATGCTTCTCTCACCTAGAGTCCCAATAGGATGTCCTTCCCCCCTGTCCCACTTTCCTGGTAAGTGAAGACTTTCATGGGACATGCCCCTTGGGCTAATGTCCATATATAAGTGAGTATATACCATTTGACTCTTTCTGCTTCTGGGTTAACTCACTCATTATGATTATTTCTAGTTCAATGCATTTTTCCACAAATTTCAGAAATTCCTTGTTTTTAATAGCTTAGTAGTATTCCTTAGTGAAAATGCACCACAGTTTCTTTATTCAATCTTCTACTGAGGGACACATATTTGTCACCATGCACAAAACTCAAGTCCAAGTGGATCAAAGACCTCAACATAAAACCAGAGACACTATATTGGTTAGAAGAAAAAGTGGGGAAGAGCCTGGAACACATTGGCACTGGAGACAACTTCCTGAACACAACACCAGAAGCCCAGGCCTTAAGGTTAAGAGTTAATAAATGAGACCTCATGAGGCTGAGAAGCTTCTGTAAGGCAGGAGACACTGTCAACAGAACAAAGCGACAGCTTACAGACTGGGAAAAGATCTTCAAAAACCCTATATCTGACAAAGGTCTAATATCATAAATATATAAAGAACTCAAGAAGTTAAACACCACCAAAACAAATAACCCAATTGAGAAATGGGGCTCAGAACTAAACAGAGGAATATGGAATGGCTGAGAAACACTTAATGAAATTTTCAACGTCCTAATTTTTCATTTTGGGAAGCTGACAAGATATATAATAAGGACTTGTTTAAGGGTAGATTTTTAAATAGAATGTAAAAATTGATAACATGTACCATTAATAAGGAATTTCATGGGAAATTCTTTGTGACTGAAGGGAATGCTCTAGTGTATCTATGTGAAAAGCAGTGATTACAGCTACTACGTAAGGGGACAATCTCACAATTATCTTCTTTCAGTTTTAAATTTTGGTTGCATTTCATCACATCAACAGGCATGATTCTTACTAAATTCTCTTTCATTGACCATGTAACTTTTGTTACCTAATTTTTTAAAATAAAGTTCTTCAGTAGTATTTGCAAAGTGGCGAAGCATATTACCTACCACTTCAGGTCAAAGTAGCATTGTAGAAAGCCACAGAAGACGATTGTCGCCTATAAACTCAGTAACAGATTTCTATGAGTAGTTTGAAAATATGTAATTCACGACTTTATAGTCCATTTGCCCACAAAGTATCAGGTCCCCCTTCCCTCTATTGTAGGTGTAGTTTTTATTTCCTTAGAAGAGGAGATGAGATGAGAGTGTTCCCCAAGCTTTACTACCACATGGCTTGGGCTGCACCTAGAGCATTTCTAACTATCCCTTAGCATAGGCTTAGAAGCTTCTAGCCTCCATATAACATAACCTTCTGCAAGCCCAGACCTTGAAGAAATCACCTTTCAGACTCCTTTTGCTAACCAGGATCTACACGGTTTTCAGCCTCCAAGACTTACTGCTGAATAAGCTCGATTTTTCTACTTCTTTCTGCACACTGGCTGGATGGTTCAATTCAGGTGTCCTGGCTCAAAACTCCTCCAAGAGTACGGATTCAAACTGGCTTATGTTAGGTCCTCACTGAATTGCTATACTTGGAAAAAAATATATTTGAATTCCACAAACTGAACCACCGGAACTCAACTGCACTTAACTGAATTGCACCAAACTGCAGACAACTTTACTGTACTGTTTCCTCAAACTCATTGCTCTCTCTTTCTGCCTGCTCTTAAGTAGCTTCTCTTTCTTATCTGTTCCGGCAAGATTGGGCATATCCTATCTCTTACCCATCCATCTATCTATCTATCTATCTATCTATCTATTTATCTATCTAACCTTCTATCCCCTATATTTATTATCTCTCATTCATGTTCATTCCATGTCACTTTTTTAGACATACACTCTCTATATATATTTTTGTTTTTCTAAAGTTCCATATAGATATGGACCTTAGAACATTAAACATCTCTAACCTAATATTAGGCTATATTTCCTAGCAACAGTTTCCTCATTGGTTTTGATGCTATGCTTTTTTAAAATTTATTTTTTATTATAATTTATTCAGATTACATCCAGAGAGTTACCCCCTCACTTTCATCCAATTCTCCTCCCTTAGACCTCTGACAGAAGGGGAGCTCCTTCGCTACCATATGACCACAGCATATCAGGTCTCATACAGACAGCCAGCTCCCTTTCCTCTGTGTGCCGCCGGGCTTCCCCACCAAGGGGAAGAGAGCAAATTGGGAGCACCAGGAGTTTATGCCAGAAGCATTCTCACCTCACCCCACAACCATGTAGAATGAGCTGTCCATTGCCTAGATTTGAACAGGGGTCTAGGTTTACTGCATGCATTGTCCTTGGTTGGTGCAAGAATTTGTGCAGGCCTCCCTGGATCCTGATCCGCCATCTTTGATGGTTTTCTAATGTTCCCTGGGAGGCTGTAGTTCACCTCTATTTTTTCTATTAATATATTCTTGTTACATCTCAATGGTTATCCCATCCCTTGTATCCTCCCATTCTTCCCTCCCTCCCATTTTCCCATTATTCCCCTCCCCTATGACTGTTCCTGAGGGGGATTACCTCCCCCTGTATATGCTCATAGGGTATCAAGTCTCTTCTTGGTAACCTGCTGTCCTTCCTCTGAGTGCCACCAGGTCTCCCCCTCCAGGGGACATGGTCCAAGGTGAGGCACCAGATTATGTGAGAAAGTCATATCCTACTCTATTTTGTTTAGATGCAGTGAAATGTTTATGTTTCTCCATGTAAAGTTCTTAGCATGCAAACTAAATATTTATTTTCTCTTGTCTATTTTCACTGTTCTAGATAAAAATTACTATTTCTTGTGTCTGGACACTTGAATGAAAATCTACCTTAACTCATATTACATGCCTCTTTTCATCCTCCTGAACACTCCACGTGTATGCATTTATCTTAAACAAATCTTCAAGTACGAGAATTAAACATAGTCTTATAAAATAGTAGATAGCAATGACCATTTGCAAATTTATAGGCCCATTATACAGTTGTGCCACCATTATATCTGAAACATTTCTTCCACATTCTTGAAATTTATTTTTATGTTTGACTGTTTCATCACACATAGTTTTTGGCACAGATTCTTATTCTTAATTTGGCTGGTGTTGCAATGTTTAAACTACATCTCTAAATTTTATTGCCTAATAACATAACTCAATTTAACTTTTTCAAAGCATGTTGGCATCTTCTAATGCTCCTCTCATTAAATCTCTGGGTCCTCTACCCCCAGAATCATAACCATACTAAAGTCTTTCCAATAAAAGAAAAGCCTCGACTTTCCATTGTGTTATATATCCTATGGCATTGGTGTAACTGTGGAAAAATGTCCTATAGAAGGTATTTTTGTCTTAGCTTGTTCATAATGGCATGTACATATCATAGGTTATTGAAAGATTAATTCTGCCTGGTTCTGTGTTCTATGTCACCCTCATTTGTCTTTTGCTCAGAAACTCTCTTCACTGAGAATATTTCACATAGGGTTTCTTCAAAGTCGGGGTTAGTTTTTTTCCAATGATTACATACAACAACTGCAGTTTGGTGCTGTAATAAATTCTGACTGTAACCAAAGCCTTACATGTAAAATGAGCATGAGAACCTTCTTCAACATCCAGGAAACAAAAACGAATCTCTCTCACTCTGGGTGGTACTGGTGGGATTCTATCATTCAGAGTGGTCCTTTACCGTGAGCCACACGTTCAGAGAGAACATGTGGTCTCATGAGCGAGACTGACCTTTGTCACCAAAACTTCAAAGGAAATACTTATGCTTTTCACTTGTTGTGGATGGGTTAAACAGTTGCATATGGGTATTTCAAATGGGATTTTATAGTATAAATGGTTTTCCTATTATATGTTCATAATCACGGAAATCAGTCATGCTTGATGGTCTTGTCCCTTTACAATGTAAGAGAGAAAAATAACTGAAAGTAGCAATAGTCTAAGCTTCACCCTAGTGGTACTGTTTGCTTTTTTATAGTTTTATATTTATTCTTTAAAGTTTCTGCTTTTGTTTATTTGAAACACACACACCCACAGAACACACACACATACACACCCACACACATGGCCAGTAATTTGCTTTGTGTTTATTCAAGAGTCAACCACAATATAATTCCTTAGAAAAAATATGATTCAAAATATTAGACTTTGCTGTTTTTAATTTATTTTTTAATTTTTTAATTTTTAAAAATTTTTTATTAATTTATTCTTGTTACATCTCAATGGTTATCCTATCCCTTGTATCCTCTCATTCTTCCCTCCCTCCCATTTTCCCCTTATTCCCCTCCCCTATGACTGTTCCTGAGGGGATTTCCTCCCCCTGTATATGCTCATAGGGTATCAAGTCTCTTTTTGGTAACCTGCTATCCTTCCTCTTAGTGCCACCAGGTCTCCCCCTCCAGGGGACATGGTCAAATGAATCTGGTGCTTTGCTGTTTATATGAACAGACTACATTTCTTCCATTATGACAACTTTTTATGAAGACTTTCAGAAATAGAACTGGGAAAATTATTTACTGCTTGTTTAATTATTCATCATATTTGTAATACAAAACAGTTTTTCATTAGTAAAAAAAAAGTACCATGAATCTTAGAGAAAAAGCCATGCTAAAATGGACACAGCTGTGGGTTTATTAAATCCAATTCATTCCTAATTTAGTAAGAACTCCCACTGATTCTAAAGATAGTTTTCCAGAGTAGGGACTGAAAAATTGGTCTTTATATTCAGAGGGTGCAATTGTATTTAATGGTTGGGTAGTTATTTCATTCTCCTGTGAAGTCAATAGTGCACCTGGGTTACAACTTAATGTTCAAAACCAAAATATGGTGCCTGACAAAAGATATAGTACAAAAATGAAGTACATTATTTAAAGAGATATTTCATGAGGGCACCCTGTGGTTATCTTATTTAATAAATCATCCACTAGTACGATTAAATATTTAACTTTCTTACTAGCATCTCGCAGCCATTCTTTAAAGTTACTTACCTACCTGCCTAAGCTTTTCTAAATTAAAAAGAAAAACTGTCAGTTTTGAAGAATCATTTACTCCAGGTACACTCATCGAGACCTCTGACAGTGTTAATCACGGATGAGATATGGCTAGAAGTTTTCACTGTTATTACTAATGAGATTAAGCCAAAACTCTTCACTTGTATTACTACGTATCTTTGGTGGATTACTAAAACATGGGCATGATGACGTTACTACCGGCTTTTTGAGTGATGCTTTATAGAGCTGAAGTCTTCCTGTGAACATAAGGACTAAGTACTGAAACACTCAACTTTTACCCAAGTCTTGTTCCTGCAGCACATTCCCTCAGTGAAATAATTTGTGTCTTCTTTGGCATACAATTTGTAGCAATGTTCTTCAGGTTTACTTCCTGCTCAATATTCAGAATGCACTGATGCTCCATTATGTTGCTTTGCTTAGCATTACCCCCTGCCTTTAGGAACATATGACTGTGAATCTGACCAGTTAGGTCAGCAGCTCACTTTATTCTCTTTTTACTTAGGGGTTAAGATGGTTTTAAGTATAGATAGGTGTTGTAAGTTGATAATGAGGAGATATGATAGATATTGATTTACATTCAGAATTTTAGATGCACCAAGATAGGAAAGATGTGTTCTTCAAGGTTGTCAAATACAAATAGCCAAAATACTAAGAATGTAACACTTATACTATTCCTGATTGTTTTGTGGTTTATTGTATATATGTGTAACAATATAAATGTATATGTAAAAAAAGAAAAAGAAAAAAGAAAATCAACCCAGGGGTGAGCAAGGCAGTGAACCTTGGTTTCTTTTTGCATTAGTTTATCAAGTACTATCCCAATTTGTGCCCATCTTTCTTGATATCTTGGAAGTATCAGGTGCTAACTGTTTAATTCTAATGCCTCTCCTAGGTCTAATTTAAGATATGAAAGCTGCTTGAAGAAGTTTGAAGTTCGTGTTTTATTTATCTGCCTGTTTATTTTGTGTCTTGTTTTGTTTTATTTTGGTTTGGGATTTGGTTTTTTTGAAACAGGATATCTCTGTGTAGCCTTGGCTGTCCTAGAATCACTTTGTAGACCACACTGGCTTCGAACTCACAGAGATACACCTGCCTTTACCTCCCAGAGTGCATGGATTACAAGCTTGTGCCACAGTGCCTGGCTGCTGGCTTATTTTGTAAACAGAGAGACAGAAAGAAGTCAAGGAGTTGGATGGGTGGGGAGGTGGGGGTGTGTGTCTGGGAGGAGATGAAGAAGGGGTAACTGTGGTCAGAATAGCTTGTGTGAAAAGCAATCTATTTTAAATTAAAAGGGGGTGCAAAAAGTAGTAACTAAGCTATTCTAATATTATCTCATATTCTAAGAGGCATAGATGGCTTTTTGGGGGAAAGCGGGAGGTGTCGTTATAAAACCACTTCTGATTTCAAGATGACACAAGTCAAAGAAGCAATTACCCAAGTCTGAGACTCATCATTGCTTCCTGGACAACATTAGGTAGAAGGGGAGGATGAGCTGCTGAAAGTTGTGCATTGACTGCCACATGTGCGTTACGGCATATGTATGTTCACACGCAAAAAGTAATACATTAAATATTAGAAATAGATGTAATGAATAAAGAATCTGTTAAAAAACTTTTTTATTTCTTTCAGGGATTTGCAACACATGGTAGAGGGAACATTTAGGTTGTTGTTGTCGTTGATGTTGTTGTTTTTAATAGTCTCCATGACCATAAATCAAAGCCAGTCCTAAATCTAATACCATTTGAAGTATTCTGCTAAGGACGTTCTAGAAAGTAAATTATATTTTCTTTGTTATGAGTAAAATTTCCATGTGTATTAGCTAAGCACTATACACTTTTCAAGAACTCTTTTGAATTTTTTTTCAAACAAGTACACTCTAAAACACTCAAACTGACACTGACCTTGCTCTGTAATACAGATCGACCTTACTGCACATTATTTCTGCCCCAGTCTTCTCAGTAGCTGGGACTGTACCAGTCTATTGCCTGACTCTACTTCGTTTTCTCTTCTATACTTGATACACATTGACAAATTGAGAATTAGGTCATTGTTTTAATTACTGTGAGTGCAAAGAAAAATTATTGTCAACCTTGAATCTAATTTAAAAATATCAAGGCAAGTCAAAGTTAAATTACATATATGATGAAAGACCTAAATAAAACACTAGGTCAATGATCACAGACCTATCTCAAAAAAAAAAAAAAAAAAAAGATGTGCAAAAGAACAACTGAATACCTGGGGAAACAACCAAGTCTCTAGTGATAATGAAATAGAAAAAAATTTTAAAAATATTCTGTGAACATGGTTTAACAAGTATCTTTGTGATAGAATTTGGCCTCTTTTGAGTATATATCCAAGAGTGGTATAGCTGGCTCTCCATGGAGTTGGAAAAAGGGAACCAATAATCAGAATATGTAATAGTTTATAAAAGCTTTTCAATAAAAATGAAAAAAATCTTACTTTAGGTATAATTGCTATGACAGTGGAAAAATACTAGTAAACGAATTCAGGAAAGAAAACACATGCAGTTTTAGAGTAAATTTGGTTTGTCACATTGCTTACAAGGAACAGCATGGAAGGTCCTCAGTTTCATAAAATAAAACTATCAGAGAATCCAGTAATCCCACAACATATCAGTCTATCTGAGGGATGTTAGCCTGCATTTTCATTCTTATTGAGGTGCTGTTTAAAGTATAGACTATACTGAGGTAACTTTTAACAGATAAGTAAGTAAATAAAAATTGGTATATATTCACAATAAGTATTATTCAATCTTAGAATGAGATCCTGTCAATTGTGACATCATTGTTGAGATTGGTAGGCTTTATATATATATATATATATATATATATATATATATATATATATATATATATATATTCATTTTTGACCCATCAAGAGTAGTACTATAAAATTTAAGGAAAGCCTTTTCTTCATATAGTAGACATGATTGCATAGGGTTGACACCACATGAAAAACTGTTCAAAATCACTGATACTAAGACACACACTGGTTTTGTTGAACAAATCTTGAAGTTAGTTGGCATTTTCTTCTAACTATTTTTAGATTTGATCATAGGACAATGCATTCTCTGGCTATCAGGAACTAGATAACTGAATCTCACAGAATTCTAATCCACTGTTTGAATTCCAGGGCAGCAGACCTGGCCAGCAGTGATGGTTCAATTGCCCAGAATGAAGTCAAAGTGCCTAGGTGTGCCAGGTCTACCCAAACATTACTGTCCAAAGGGAACCACACTACCAGATACAAAAATAAGGGAAAAGGAAGAAAGCTTTGCCCCTTAAGCAAGAAGTACTGCACTTACATAAAAAGGGTATGCATGTAAGCACTGGTAAAGAATTGGAGCCATTAATACAATCCATCTTCATTAACTCAATTGATTAACTGTCTTACATCGGTGTGCTTGTCTGAAATGGACATTCTTTCTAGCATAGTAGAGAGACTAAATATAATTCCATTGAGGGACACTCTTCCTAACAGTATTCCCTAAATGAGCATTGCTGTTTGAAACTCTCAAAGATATTTTAAAATCTGATTGGGTGAGTCAGACTTGTAATTTAACTTCTTTGTATTGCCTTTTAGTATATAGCAGTCACTGAAAATGTCATGTCTTTTCTTTCCAACTGCTATGTCTGAGTTTATTCAAAGTAGATCATTAATCACTTTTGTAAAACTTGCAATCCTTAAAGCTTTTATTGTATCACAGCTATTGTTCAGCCATTTTACAGTAGCTCAAATGGGTGACACTTTAAAAAATGAACTTTTAGAGAATTTTAATGTGCATATTATATAATTTGGTCTTCAATATGCAATCAAAATCCAATTCAAAATAAGAAAATTGAGGCGTTTCTAAGGACATAAACTCATTGTTAAAACTGCTAAAGGTACAAACTGAAGTTTGAAAAGTAAAACATACAAGGCCGTTCCTAATGTTAATTAAGTCACTCATCACCTAAGAGGTATAATGTAAGCTATGATTGATTATCTGTTAGCCATAGATCTTCTTTTTTTCTTTTTTTTAAAATATATTTTATTGATTTATTCATATTACATCTCAGTTGTTATCGCATTCCATGTATCCTCCCATTCCTCCCTCCCTCCCATTTTCCCCTTACTCCCTTCCCTTAAACTTTGAGCCATAGATCTTCTTTAACTCTCTGAATATATCATGTGAATATAAAATATAAAAAAATTAAATGTCAATCTTTTTTAGAGATTTGGGATATGTGACTGTATTATTTATCTGTATAATGATATTTAACTTCAATGATACTTTTTGTGGATTTATTTAATTTCTAATTATATATTTGTATCTGTGCCTAGGGATGTGCAAATGAATGCAAGTGATGAGAGGGACTGGGGTTCTTAGATATCCCTGGGGCTGGTATTATGTGTAGTTGTGAGATAATCTAACACAAACCTCCATCAATAACTTCTTTTACATTGTTTATTAAGTTTGTTTTTGAGAATCTTATATGTGAGGACTGTGTTGACTGCATTTGAATCAGGTTCATTTTCTCCTTCCTTCTTATTCCCTTTGTGACCTTTATTTCTTCTTAAATTCATGGCCACTTATTTTTAAATTATATATATATATATATATATATGTGTGTGTGTGTGTGTGTGTATGCTTATGATATATACATGCATACATACATACATACATATACACACAGACACTACATACATAAAATCCACATAGTTAATTTGTTCCTATCTGTGTTTAGGGATGAGCATTTGACATTCATCCGGAGGCCATCCCTGGAGAGGAAGGATTCTCCTTCTCTCAGCAGCCATTAACTGCCTACAGTTCTTCATCTAGGGGTAGGGCATTGTGAGAGAACCTCATCCACTATGGCATATCAGCTGGTGTTTTTATTGCACAAGTCTTGCTTTTATGGCTCTGATTTTATGATTTACTGATTCTTCTTGAAATGTCAAAAACAGTTCATGTTGTTGATTGCTTTACTCCATTGTATCTTCTTTTTTCTCTTTCAATTTGGAAAAGTAAAACAACTTCAAGGCATTATTTTCTCTTTTCTCCTCTTATATCATTTCCTTACACAATAGTTCCATTTTTAGAACTGTTACAGCTTTAAGTAGACTCATATGACTCCCCTCTCTATTTGTGTCTGTGTGTCGTGCTCTCTGCCTTTCATTCTCTCTAATTTATTTAGTATATATATATATACATTTTTTTTTGCAGGGAAAATCAACTTCCTTTTTTTATGACAGATTTGGGAAGCCTAGCTAATTCCTGAAGCCCATGACCGTTTCTAAATCTGTACCTAATTTACATAACTCATAATGGTACTACTGATCTTTTAATCATTCAAGATTGAAATCCTCTTATGATATCCTTTTTTTTTTTTCATTTCAAAATATCCAAAGAACATTTACTCTATGCTCTAAATGGTGCCACCGTACTAAAGTGCACGAAGACCAATTCTGAGGAATTTCATTCTACCATCATTTACAACATGTGAAAATCTGTAAGGAGATTAAATGCTTGAAGATCAGTATACTGAATAATTCATGACATACTAGATCATTAAAATGTAGTAAACTTTAAGATGACATTTGTGTGTGTGTGTGTGTGCATGCATGCCTGCGTGTGTGTGTGTGTGTGTGTGTGTGTGTGTGTGTGTGTGTGCACGCACACTCATGCCATGGTATTCATGTGGATGGTAGAGAACAATCTTTACAAGTCTGTTTCTGCAGATTGAACACAGTTTGGCACGCTTCGTAGCAAGTGCTTTTATGTGCTGAACCATTTCACAGGCACCAAAGATGATCCTCATATAATTATTTAATATATCAAAGTAAAGAACATAGACTTTAAAGTTATTAAAATACCAGTTCTATTTCTTCTATAGCTTCTTTAACTATATTGCTTATAATGTTTAGTCAACAGAAATGATTTAATTAAAAGCTATTGGGAAGATTAAATATTCCTAACATAACAATTGGTCAATAGATGCCAACTTTTTCCCATTGACAGCAATTGGCTATGATTATATAATATCATGTTTTAAAGGATATCTATTCGTATGCAAACATTCTCAACAAATCATTCTAAATATCTTAATATATTAAAATTTAACTTTGGAACTTCATAATTATTGATACACCTCTATTAAATAAAAATCAGAACATGACTATAGGTGGTATAAATTATTTGATTAGTTTTAAATAATAGATTTTATATATTGAATATATAAGAGCAAACTACAATAGACAAAAAAGTGAAAAATAAAATTAGATGACCAGTAATATTTTGATTTTAACTTTCTCCATTATGATCTTTAAAAAATTGTATTTTGTTTTTGCTACGTTTCATTTTATCACAGCAAAGTATAAAATTCACAGACATATAAATTTTTGTACAATTTTCCACTTCTTCTTTATTAAGGAATAATTCTACTACCTCTTGCCTCAATTCCATAAGGAAGAAACCTAACCAAACTTGAAAGCTGTAACATATTATAAAAATTTATTTTGTGAGAACAAATTTTTAGATACTATTGGCACTGCTGCCTGAGTCTTGAGAAGACAAATCCTACAATGGATAGCTTTTATTTTATTATTTGTTTCTTCGTACATCAAAAAATATGATATAAAAAAGGCTTTGTAAGGAAGGATAGCAGACTACCAAGAAGAGAGTTGATACCCTACGATCATATTCAGGGGGAGGAGGTCCCCCTCTGTCACAGTCATAGGGGAGGGGAATAGGGTGAAAGCGGATGGAAGGAAGAATGGGAGGATACACAGGATGGGATAGCAATTGAGATGTAATATGAATGAATTAATTAAAAAATTATAATGCAAAAACAAACAAACAAACAAATAGACCCTGTAGTCTTGAACCTCCCCCCACGCACAAACAGAAAGCTTCAAGTAAAAATTGATTCTATGTGCCAATGGTACAACTAAAGTCCATACTTACTTGCTTGAATTAAGAGTAAAAGCAATCAAGGAGCTTTAGAGGTGACTCAGCTGTTGAAAATGCTTATAGCTCTTTCAGCTGAGTTCAATTCTCAGCATTGACTTTTCACGCAGCTCAAAACAGCCTTTAACCCCAGCTTCTCAGAAATCTGATCGCTCTGGCCTCCTTATATTTACACGCAGAACACACTCATACACATACTTGAAAGTAACATAATAAACGTCTTTAAGATAGAAAAAAGCAAACTAACTAACAAAGAAGTATGTACAAAGTCTTCTTAAGATTCTTTTCAGATGATGAAGCTAAAACTCCAGAAGCAAGAAATCCTCTTCATTTGTTTGCTGTGCTTTGTTGCTCAGGCCACCCTGCAGCTCACTGTGCCTCAGACTGGCCTCTAATTGGGGATATTTCTGATTTAGATTTCTCGGAGTTAGCATTGTGTATGGCTGAAAACAGGCAATGTTCAAAGTAGCCATTGTAAAATCCATATACTGGGATTTCATAGTGTAAATGTTTGACTAGGACAAGGCATATCATATTATTTTACAGGCTATTAATATTGTAATTTGATACTATACTCTCACAAACAATTTTTCCAGGTCTTATCACTATATGAAACAAGCTTTATCATTTATCTACTATTCATTTTTTTCTCTCAACTATTATGTATTGGATACTGACTTCTAAGCCAGGTTGTAGTGGATAGGAACATGTTTTTGTTTTGATGCCAAATGTGGGAAGGGGAACGGACTTGTGAGAGAACAGGTGATGCTTATCCACTAGAAGACAAACTACCTCCTGCAGGAGCTTGGGTTTTGCCAGCTGAAACACATCTTAGTACAGACTGTGAGAGGAGGTATATATACCAGCCCAAAACAGCAGGGGAGGCTTTTTGGGTCTTGGTATTGTTTGGCTGTTCATTGCTCCACTTGGAGACACTTCTAGAGAAAACCACACCAGAGAAACACATCGGGGCTCAGAGCTCTGGCTGTTGTTCCAGATTTCAACAGTAACTTTGGTTGAATGAAATCCTGCCGACGACGCCAGGGAAGGATTGCTCTTATGAACTGAGTCCAAAAAGGTCTACTTATCCTGTTGCCATTAACATCTTTTCTCTCTACATAAGGTAGGTGGGTTGGGAGGGAGGTATAAGCATTAAAGAGCATCAAAAAAAGTAGGTCAATGCCTAAATCGGCCAATGTTCTATGTGGTAAAAACATAATAACAAAGATAAAAATGCCTAATTATCCAGGCCTAGACCACGGTGGTCCGCAGTCAGGTTCCTACCGGGACCAATCTAGATAGGGGACCAGTCTAGATTGCGCACCTTTGGCGGTTCAGTCCCACAGAGTTGTGGCTGCAATTCAGACTCCCTTATAGATGCCTCAGGGCAGTTCAGCTTCTCCCACAAGTGTGAGAGTCCCCGCCGGGCTGTGGGGACTGACCTGGCTGCGCTTTAGCTGCCCAATTGTCCAGGCCCAGACTGCCGTGGCCTGCAGTCAGGTTACTACCCAGAGCAGTTTAGATCGGGTTTAGATTGCGCACCTTTGACAGTTCAGTCCCACCGAGTTGTGGATGCAATTCAGACCCCCATACAGGCCCCTCAGGGCAGTCCAGCTTCTCCTATGGGTATGGGAGTCCATGCTGGGCCATGGGGAATGACCTGGCTGAGTTCTATCAGCCTAGTTTAGTAGGCTTGGTCTGCTGAGGCTGGCTGCCTGGCTCAGACCCGGACTGCCTGGACAGCACACACTGTTGCTGGGTACCGTGTTCACCACCGCCTGGGTTTCCCCATGGTCTTGGGGGGTTCTCCCTGAACTGGCATGGGACAGTGGGGGTGTCCGAGGTTAGATTCACCTGTTTCCCTGAGACTTTCCCAAGTCTGGAGCTCTGGTGTTCCACAGTCCCACACAGAGTGCCGGGCTATAGAGGCAGGCTGCAGCCACAGGTGGGTTCTATCCAAAGTCTGGAGAGTGTGTTCAGGACCTCCGTGGAGTCCTGTTTAACCCGGGACAAGACCCAACTGTGGTCTGCACTGTGCGGGACCCCACTCACCTAGTGTTCTGTCGTTCTTGCAGTCTGTAGCTCCCAGTCTGGTCCCTGGTCTCCATGCAGTAGATTAGACACAGTGCTTTTATGCTCATGATCCACCCACTTTGATCTTACAAGTGACTCAAACCTCCAGAATCTGATATTTGAGTATGAGCCATAATGTTTGGCTTCAAATTTCGCTTTTTGGAGATACAAAATCAAACTTGATGGGGAAAATGGCTCACATAGCCTTCCTGAGTTAACTGTTTACTAAGAGTTTTACAACTGTGATTTGCAATAGATTGTGTGTGTGTTAACGACACTGACAAAGTCCCTTTGTAGTTAATCAAAAAATGTCACAATATTGTTGTCCTTAACTAAAATTCAATCTATAAAGCAAATTCCAAACATATTTAGTAGACTTCAAAGTTTCAAATACTCATTGGACCATTATATATAAAGTATAGCATATATTATTTGCTCTGATCTTTAAAGTATGATATTCTTCATAACCAAGACTTTTTCATATAGATCACATAGTCTCCTCAATTGTTAAATTTTATACTTGTGTACTTTCTCTATATAATCAAATCAAAGGATAGAGAGACTACTTTCTTGACCTTAAGGCATGGTTCATTTCATCATCCATGTGGTAGTTTGACGCAAATATATGTGTCAATTTTGTTATCTATGTTAAAATCATGGCTACATCCAAGTTGGGATTTTTGACTGGAGGATTTAGGGAAATGATAATAGAAGTGTAACCAAATGTAGTTAAATATTTGTCTTCAACTAATAACCTTACTAAAATTTGGTGAGCTTTACAAAATTAATTCATTAATTCACTTTACATACCAATTGTAGCCCTCTCCTCTTCTCCCAGATCTACCCTCCCTCCCTCCCTCCCTTCCTTCCTCCCTCTCCCCACATCCTCCCTTTCCCTACCCCTCAGAAAATGGGAGCCTCCCAAGCCCACCCCAGCATATCAAGTCTCATCAGGCCTGAGCAATCCTCCTCCTCTGTTTCCTGGCAAGGCATCCCTGCAAGGGAGAAGTGATCAAAAGCATGCAACAGAGTTCTTCTCAGAGATAGCCCATCTCCCCCTGCCTGGGAACCTACATGAAGACCAAGCAGCCTATTGGGTACTTATGTGTAGGGGTCCTAGGTCCAGTCCATGCATGGTCCTTGGTTGGTGCTTCAGTCTCTGCAAGAACGCCTTGGCCAAGGTTAGTTCTCTTTGTAGGGCTTCTTGTAGACTTCTCCCTGCTCCAGGTCTTTCTATTCCTCCCAGACTCTTCCAGAAAGCTCATAGAGTTGGAGGATTTTATGCCATGCTGTTTTTCTTTTTCAGTCCAAATTTTGGAAGGCTACACTTCATTTCTTTCCCTGTATGTTGAAGGAGAAATAGTAAGACTCAGATGAGGCACATTTATCTCAATTTATCCAGCTTCATCATGCATTTCAGTTAAATGATTCCTTCAGTCTAAAGGACAGGTGAAATTTTTAAAGGTTATTTGTACCCCCTCTGAGAAGTAGCAGTTATATTTTGGAAATTTATTTCCAGTGCAAAGATGATGAGCTTTAATAGTCTCCTGAGTGTTGTGCAGCAGACAGAAAATCATAAGGGTCTATCTTGTAAGCCTTCAAACAGAAGCTTGACAGAAATTCCAAATTATCAAGATGATCAAGCACTATTTTTTCTGTAGTTTCTGTAGTAAAAAGTAACATAGAATATAGACTTGTCCTCAACATAAGTGGAAAGAAAAAGTGAATACATTTGAAACATAACAATGTGGCACCTGTATATATTCTACATATTTATAATAAAGTAAAAAGAGTTTTCATGACTTAAGAAATATCGTATACTTGGAACCAGATATTAAAATGAGATAAAGAAAATTTCCTATGAAATTAAAAAAGCAGAAAATTGTCATTAGCTCATAAAATGCCTGGTCCTTTTCATTACTTTTTAAATTATTATTAAATATTAAAAAATTTTACATATACATTTATATTATGATAAACTACCTACAGTAAGAAGACCAAAAAATCATCAAAAATTATATAATATTATATTCATAGTGTTTTGGTTATTTGTATTTGGCAGCCTTGAAAAAAATATCTTTCCTATCTTGGTGTGTCTAACATTCTGAATGTAAATCAATATCTATCATATCTCAATATTATCAACTTAAAACATCTATCTATACCTAAAACCTCCTTAACCCCTAAATAACTAAGCTGAATTGTCTGTGAGAGAAGAGTATCTCCTTCCCCATGCTATGGTCACTGGCTATCAAATCTCATCCTGGTAGCCTGCTTATCCATTCTCTCTGAGTGCCACCAGGCCTCCCCACCAAGGGGAAGTGGTCAAATATGGGGCACCAGAGTTCATGTCAGAGTCAGTCCCGACTCTCCATGAAGCTGTGAAGAATGTCCTGTTTATTGGCTAGATCTGAATAGGGGTTCAATGCTTACTGCATATATTGTCCTTGGTTGCTGCAGTAGGTTGAGCAGACGCCTGTGGGTCCTGATCTGCCCATCAGGATGTTCCTCTTGTGGGTTTCTAAGACCCTCTAGATCCTTCTATTTCCCCATTTTCCCATATTTCCCTCATGTAGAGTCACAATCATAACTCCCTCAAGCTGTACTATAGAGCAACAGTAATTAAAACAGCATGGAACTGACATAGCAACAGGCTGGTTGAACAATGGAATCGAATTGAGGACCCAGAAATAAACCCACACACATTCAGACACTTGATTTTTGACAAAGAAGCCAAATCTAGTCAATGGAAAAAGAATAGTACCTTCATCAAATGGTGCTGGTCTAACTGGATGTCTACCTGCAGAAAAATACAAATAGATCCATATTTATCACCATTCAAAAAACTCAAGTCCAAGTGGATTAAAGACTTCAGCATAAAACCATCTCCCTAAGGAGGTTCACTGATGCTCATCATCATCTTTGAGGTAGTCTGGGTGTTTCCAGGACTTAACCTGCCTCATTGTAAATGAATATTTACATGCCATACTCCGTATGTCTCTTAGATATTTGAAGAACTTATCTATTTTACTCTACCTTTCTATACAATCATATCTGTATGCTACAACTAGGATGTGTTCTCCTGAGGTTAAAATAGGTTAGTAATTGATAAGACTATGATTTGATCAACTAGCAATTAACTTGTATAACTTACTTATCCTAAATAGTCTGCAAAAGCACTTTCAAAGTACTGGAAGAAACCTTGTATTATAATTGAGTTGTATGATTACACTACCGCCTATTAGAGTAGAAATATATATATATATATATATATATATAACATGTGAAGAATAATCTTAAATTTGAATTCTAAACCAGTTTATATAAAATTAAACATATTTTGTATCAATATATAAAATTCTATAGCAGTGAATTAAAAATAATCTTGTGAATAACAATTAAGGCATTGAGGTCAGGAGTAGATTCATTAATCTTTTTGGCCTATCCTCCCTATATACTTCTATATTACCCCTTCTTTCTTTTCAACCCCTATCTTCAAACCGAAGAATGAAAGATAAAGGAAAAGAGGCATCCTTGTTTTCTCTCTAAATAAGACCAATAATAAGGTATAACCAACTCCCATTGAAAATAACTGTCTATTGCTCAACAAAGCAACCAAAAACCTACTCAACACCCTTTAAAGGAAATGAGGTGTTGTTCTCTTAAGGTATCTTTTTGCTGATTTGGGACAAATAATATCTTTTTAGTGGCCCAAATAAAATTGGGGAAAATGGTTAAACAAAGGAATAGCATCATTGGTCCAATTTCTAAATGTTGAGAAACTCCAGGCTTAATTAGATTCTTTTTGGGAGAGTCTGATATGCTAGATGAATTGCAGTTAGAAGCTTTCTTCAAAGCTATCTTGGGAGCTGTCCAACCTGGTGGTACAGCAACTGAAGTGCACTTGGTGCTGGAACATGAAGGATGCAGGATGTCATTGTTCACCATGCTGAGAGGAAGTAATCCTATCAGGTCTGATCCAGTGTCAGTGTCTGGTTCTTTTGTTCTGAACACATATATTTTCTCACTCTTTATGAGCAGTAGTGTCCTTGCTGGTGACCACTTAGGTTTATTATGAGAAATACCCGAGTTAATATATATGACTGTTCTTTCTACTTGGCAATTTATGTTTCTATGCTCATTGAGATACTTATGACGTACTATATTTCAGTGTAATATTGACAACACTGAATGTTGGTGAAATACTTATAATTATTTCACATGTTATGTGTATAGTATCTGTTAGCTACCATTGTTACTATGATATTTCAAGGTATGTAGTTTCCTTTTTTGAATTGTTAAGTGTGTTTCTCTTGACTTCAAATACATTAGGACCATAAATTTGATGTAAAGAGGATAAACTGGCTATAATCACATCATTTTGTGACTAAATTTGGTCTTATGATCACTTGCAATGCATATCTTTGTGTGTTTGTGTGTGTGTATGTATGTATGCATGTAAACACACAGGTCTGTGTGAGCTCACAGAGGTCAGAAGTAAGCCTTGGTTTAGTTGAATGTGGACTTAGGCCCATTTCCATGGGTACTGGGTTGTGGTCTCTGGTTTTCTGATAGAGTGATAGGTACTCTGAATCATAAGCCATTCCTCTAGGTCTCTGTGTTTGATCTTGAAAACTCTTGTTTTAAGTCATATTGTGTACAGTACTTTTTGTACTCGTCATTAATTCTTTAATCATCTTCAATGCTGGTATTTGTAAACTTACAATTCCAGGCCAATTATCATATGTTTTTTTTAATCTTTTCTTATACTAAAGCTACAGATTTAATTAAGTATCTATTTACTAATTAAAACATTTCCCAAACTAATTATAATCTTGTGAGATCCATCGTCACAGATATGGAATTGCTTTTCTAATGCAAATAATTAATTTTAAAGCCATGGGACACTATGAAGAACTTTTTCAGAATCTTATATACAAACTGATTATGCCATGTTTCCACCATGGGAAGCCAACAGGAACTTTTATACACATTTGATTTGCTATTTTAATTTTTTGCAATGCTTCATCATAACAAACCAATCAGAAGAACTCTGGAATTATTTGAATCTAGTGTGTACTGCCTACTGTTATTGCTTATATATAGGCCAACTTTTGGTCTACTTGGCTGTATGTAGTACATTCTACTAATTTTGAATATTGAAATTACTTTTTGCCAAATCTATGTATATACTAAACTTCATCATTTTAATTTTAACAAGATGACTGACAAGTTGTCAATATTTGAAAATTTGGAGCATTCCTAATAGCTAATGAATAAAATCTGACAAATTCTGAAAACCTATCTACATCTAGTTGTTTACTAATAAATTGTCACTATTACAACGTATACCTCTGCCTCTCCAATTAACAAAATCTCATCTTTTGATAACATTAATGAATGCATTTTCAGGATTAATTTCAAGGACTCCTAATGTTAAATTCAATAAGTGGGATCTAGAAATGGTTTTCAATTTATTTTAACGAACAAAAGCATCATTGGCAGAACTGTATAAATTCATAAGAGAATATGGCCTCAGATAGTGCCCATTTGAATGACTTACACATTCCTTCATTTAATTGTAACTTGATCAAGAATTGTGAAGTGTGCATTTGAAGTTCTAAATCCTTGTTTTTACAGTTTTACAAGCAATGGGAAGAGAGGGCATTCAATTGGTATTTGTAGTTTTTACTTGGATGAAATATTAATTATATAATTATAAAGTACTATGCAACCATCCGCAGGGAAATTCTGATTTTTATCTGAGAGTTTAACAATTGTCTTCCCCTTTCAATCTACAACACTTTGTGTATCTGTATCTTAAGCACAATAATGCTCAAACATTTTGAGGCAGTTCCCTTTTATACATATGTCCCCTTTATATAAATTTCCTTTCTCTAAATGCATAGTGTCAAGAATTAAAAGTTTGGTATACTTTAGAATCCACTCTTTTTTTTCTTTTTAAGCTAAACTTTGACGTTTATTCCACAATAATTATACTGAACTCTTATAACTATTATAGAGCTATCACATTATAAATGTAACATATTTGTCCTGTGATTTATTTTCTTCTATAATTAATCCTGGGCAAACTTTTTATTTGATAACTAAGTAATAGACATTACTAATATAATAATTTAAAAAGATAACTTTATTTCTTCTTGTATAAAAATAACTCTTAAAAGTTGTGAGAATCTATTTTCCTAGTTTCTGAGACCGTGTGTACATATGAGTGCATCCAAATCAGGAATCTTGCCCATAGTGTTTGACCCACCACTCGTTCATTGTTGAATCCATGGTAGCCCCTGTGCTACCTCAGAAAGCTTACTACAAAATGTAAAGTACCTGAAATAATAAATAATCTATTGATAGGTAATATGAAGTGATCAGATATTTTCATAAGAGAATGACATCCACTTAAGTTTGTAAAATATACACAATTAAATGTTACAAGAATATCTAGCACACGGAAAATAAATGGGAAATAACAATATTGATAAAATAGTTAACCTTTCACATACTCACTATGAGACAGTCATTCACCTTTTGTGTTATGCTTATTTTAAACCACGGAGGGATAAGAAATTACCATCCTTGTGGTACTTAGAAATCTTGTTTTATGGGAAACCTCAGCCTCATGAAAATAAAAATATGTATTTCTACATGGGATTAAATTCACTAAGAAAGTCTTCTATCAAACACCTAGGGTTTAGTGAATCTAGACTTTAAATAGGATAGTGTGACTTTCAAAACGTTTTGCTTTTTTGGAGATATTACTTAAAAGTTATTTTATGGTATTCTTTCTTCAAGATCAGTAGAATCTAGTATCACTCTTTGCCTTGCAGAGTATTTTCGTAATAAAAATTAAATAGTGTAGGCCACATTAATTTTTCAAATATGCACGGGCTCATGAAAATGTTCAGCACATTTGATCTACATATTCCATACCTGTTTAATATTTACATGGTTAATTTATGGGAGAAAATAAGAGAATAAATGTCATAGAAGAGAGATATTATGTACATGATAGATGATAGATAAATGATCAAAAGATAGATAATTGATATATAGATGACAGAAAAATGATTGTCCAAGTATTTATCATTTGTATTATTTAAATTTTTATTTTTCTTATCAATTTATTCTTGTTACATCTCAATGGTTATCCTATCCCTTGTATCTACAAATTGATAGAAATTTCCTTAACTTAGGGAGAACTTAATATAACTTCAAAACTATATGAATTATGAATAAAATATTGAATTTTGAACACAGGAAACTATACTCTTGGTGTCAGTATATTGAATTTAAATATAGGAAAGAGGCTCAGTTTTATCTCACTATGTGCTCCTGCTCAGGGTGCTAGAGTGAACAATGGCAAATATCCATAACTGACTGATGCAAGATTAATTGTAATCTTAATAGTTTCTTGATTGCCTCCCTTCAGTGAGTCAGAAGAAGAAAATGAAAGTGTGAAGAGGAGGCCTAGACAGCTCTGACTCAAAAACCTTCCAGCAGTCATATACTTACTCTATAATTATTTCCATGGTACCTTAGATGATCATGATAAACACATATCTTATTTGATTACCAAATATGCCTCAGTAGATAATATCTCTGTGCTAAAAATATCTCTGAGATGAAAGTCAATGAAGCTACTAAAATTGTGAGAAGAGCAATTCAGAGAGCTGAGGATGCCTTTTTTTGATAGGAAAGCAGGCTGGTAAATTCAGGCCTTTAGCTACTGTAATCATGTAAATGCTTCTCTTCGGTTTGAATTTCCTTGATGGGAATTTTGTTGGATTGGCAGTCTATTTTAAGGGTCATACTATACTTATGCAATTCAGTAAGACAACTATGTTTGGATCCTGACTCTGTCCCAGATGTTTAAATGTTGTGAATGAAAATTATCAGAATTTAAAGATGTCAGTTTCTTGCTCAAATTCCACAGGTCCAGAAAAGATGCTAAGTGACTCTGATTCAGTGATATTAAAAACAAAGGAGACAATCAGCATAATGCAAACATTTTTCCATTTAAATAATTTTCTCAGAATATGGCAACACAAATTGCTTTTTTGTGTATCCAAACAAGAAAGTAGAACTTAGTCCTCTATTTTTAACCCTATAATTGTCTGCATGTCTGGACCATTTTATATATCATACTGATACTATTGTAATGAGAATAGTTAAGTTGCCTTGAGCCTGAGCTCACCTCTACAAGTAAAATATAAACCTATATATGGAACTACCTCCACTTAAATTCTTAATTTACTATTTATATCGCTTACATAGCTTACAAACATCATCAAACATTGACTAAACTCAGAATCTCTTCCCATTCAGCCTATGCACAAGAGTGTATATAAATACAGAGCTAGTGTATGAAGGAGTGTGCCCCAATACAGATGTACAATAAGAGAGTTCTGTGTCATACTGCTGTTCTGCTTCGTTAATCTCTCAAAGCATTCTAATTTTTCTGCCTGTTCCAACTCTCCTTAGATATTTCTCCTTCTTTAACCATCTGAAATATATAAATTCCTCTCTCTTGTACTTCGCTTGAGATGCTTAATGGACTGTTCATTAAATTTTTTGAGGGTATGATTTTTGTCTTGATGTCACAAATGTCTCACCTCATCTCTGAAACACAATAGGTCACTAAAATATATCACATTATTAAGCTTTGTATGCAGCAGACAAGGAATAGAGGGAAATACTGTACTCATAGACGCGATGCACCCGTCCCTTCCGCTTTAAAGTTTAAGGAACTTTTACAGACATTATCTCACTTCAGTCTCATTCATGTGAGATCATTCACCATGGTGGTGAAAGGTAATTGGACTAAATTTAAGACCCTCTATTTGTTCCCCTCTGCTTCATGGCTAGATCCTTAGATTTGATTCAGTAAATAGGTATTAAATGAATGAATGCAGAATACAGTTTGAATTTTAAAAATAAAATAATATTTTCCTTTATGTAATATATACTGGTATTAATTGTGCTTTTCCTACCCTCAATTCCTCACAGATCTCCATTTCTCCACACACCTAAATCCATGCTCTTTATTTCTCTCTATCATTATAAAACAAGCAGGAAAATATAATAACAATAGCAATTATGACAATAGTAGTAATAAAAATAAATATGAAATAAAAACAAACCAACATAATGTAATTAAACAAACAAAGTCAATGATAGAGCACAAGAAAACATTTAGACACTGATGCACACACATTTTCCACAACAAAAATCAC
Source organism: Acomys russatus (assembly GCF_903995435.1). NCBI lineage: Eukaryota > Metazoa > Chordata > Mammalia > Rodentia > Muridae > Acomys > Acomys russatus. The sequence goes on from NC_067153.1 coordinate 33,964,704, forward strand.
ATAAAATCAAATTTAAAAATATATGAGCAAACAATCTGTAAAGTTTAAAAAATGACCTGGAAAAAGATTATGAGACAAACTCTCCCCCAAAATATCATCTTCATTTTGTGTTGGTCATTTAATTCTGGAAAAGGAACAACCCTAAAGTATGGTTTGTGTATCCAGAGGGACTCTGCTGGAGAAAACTAATATTTCCCTTGTAAGCTGTTACCAATTGGAGACAGCTTCTGGGTTAGGTATGAGAGCTCCTAACTACTTCACCTCTAGACACTGGGACCTGTCCATACAGCCAAAGACTCAGTACATTTGTATGGACATGATCCTATTGCATCTAGACCACCTTGGTTTGTCTGTGTCTTGCATCCACACTGATTTTTATGGTCTTTCTGCCTCCTCTTTCAGAGAGTTTCCTAAGACCTGGGGGAAGGGATTTGATGGAGGCATCCCATTTAGGACTGAGTGGTCCACGGTCTCTTCTTTGCACATTTTCATTGTGGAACTTTGTAATTGTTCTTATTTACTGAGGGAGAAAACTTTTCTGGTAGCTGAGGTATCAGTACAACATAATGTTTTCAGGAGTTATTTTATTGTTATGTTACTTTAGCCAAATAGTAGTATTTGTTTTTTTCTTCGGTCCATAGCCTATCTACTCCCAGGTTCTGGGCCACCTAGACAGTGTAAGGCATAGATTCCATCTCATGGCATGTACCTTAAATCCAATCATACAGTAGTTGCCTACTCACACAAATCTCTGCCACTATTGTACCAGTATCTTTTGCAAACAGGGCATCATTCTAGATCAAACTTTAGTGGTTGCCTTTCTCCTCTTGGGCCATGGTAAGTATCTATTGATAACATTGTTCAGTAGAGGTCATGGCTATAGGTAGACACAAACTTGATCTCTCCATTTTCAGTGAGTAACTATTTTCTTCAGCAATAGGCTTTACCATCAGTTGGTAACCAGTAGCTTTTGCAGTACCCTAGGTTGTTGGGGCCTTTCATGGTGCCCTTTGGCCAACAACTCAATTATATTTAACCTGTTCACAGCATTGTAGACATCATTTGAAGGTGAGGCATGTCTAGTTGAGGCTTTGTCTCTCCTTTTATTTGTTACCTCCATTTGTATTCTTATGTATATATTTTAAGAACCTACTACCATATTAGGCTTGTTATTTTAGCTGTTGCACCACATATTTCCTACTTTACCCTGTTGACCCTTCATCTCCCCATTTGATCCTCCCTTTCCATTCCCCTACTCCCATCCACCATAACTATCTATTATGGTTCCTGTTCTTAGGGCAAACTTCCACTGTTATATGGACTGTAGCTGCTTGTTGAAGACTTAAAAGCTACCTTCTACATATACATGGATACATATATTATATTTATATTTTTGTATCAGGATTACATTACTCATGATTATTATTTTTCTAGCTCCATTCATTTACTTGTGAATTTCACAAGTAAATTTTATGTTATTGAACAGCTGAATAACATTGCATTGTGTAAATGTGAAATTTTTTTTTCCTGTTCATTTGTTGACAGACATGTAGGCTGTTTCCAGTTTCTGGCTATTATGAATAGAGCAGTAATGAAAATAGTTGAGCAAGTATCTATGTAGTGATATGTAATGTTCTCTGGGGATATGCCCAGAGTGCTATAACAGTATCTTAAATTAGATATGTTCCCAGCTTTTAAAAATTAATATATTCAGATTTTATCTAAAATGTTGTCCTATTACTTGTATCCTCCTGTTCCTCCCTCATTGCCGCTTTCATCATATTCCCTTCCCCCCTAGGTCTATGACTGAGGGGGACCTCCTCCCCCACTATATGGTCATATGCTATCAAGTCTCTTCTTGGTAGCCTGATTATTCTTTTCTCTGAGTGCCAACAGGTCTCCCCACTGCAGGGAAGTGGTCAAATACGGGGCACCAGAGTTCATATCAGAGTCAGTCCCCGCTCTCCACATAACTGTGGGGAATGTCCTGCCCATTGGTTAGATCTCAGTAGAGGTTCAATGTTTACTGCTTGTATTTTTCTTGGTTTGTGCAGTAGTTTGAGCAGAACCCCTTGGGCCCAGATCCACCCATCATGATGTTCTTTTTGTAGGTTTCTGGGACCCTCTAGATTCTTCTATTTCCCCATCCTCCTATATTTCTCTTACCTAGAGTACCAATAGGATGTCCTCACATCTATCCCAGTCTCCTGGTAAGAGAAGATTTTCATGGGGACATGCCTTTTGGGCTAGTGCCCAATTATAAGTGAGTATATACCATGGGAGTCTTTCTGCTTCTGGGTTAATTCACTCAGTATGATCATTTCTAGTTCTATTCATTTGTCCACAGATTTTGGGATTTCCTTGTTTTTAGTAGCTGAGTAGTATTTTATGGTGTAAATGTACCACAGTTTCTTTATCCATTCTTCTACTGAGGTACATTTAGGCTGTTTCCAGGTTCTGGCTATTATGAATAACGCTGCTATGAACATGGTTGAGCATATGTCCTTGTTGTGTGCTGGAGCATCTTCTGGGTATGTTCAAAGGAGTGGAATAGCTGGGTCTTGAGGAAGCCCTATTCGCAATTTTTTGAGAAAGTGCCACATAGATTTCCAAAGTGGTTTTACAAGTTTGCTTTCCCATCAGCAATGAAAGAGTGTTCTCTTTCTCCATATCCTCACCAGCATGTGGTATCATTGATTTTTTTATCTTAGCCATTATCATGGGTATAAGATGGAATCTCAGAGTCATTTTTATTTGCATTTCTCTGATGACCCAAAATGTTGAGCATTTAATATTCCTCTATTGAGAATTTTCTGTTTAGTTCTGAGCCCCATATCTTAATTAAGTTATTTGGTTTGGTGGTGTTTAATTTCTTGAGCTCTTTGTACATTTTGGATATTAAACATTTGTCAGATGTAGGGTTGCTGAAGATCTATTCCCAGTCTGTAGGCTGTCGCTTTGTTCTGTTGACAGTGTCTTCTTTCTTACAAAAGCTTCTCAGCCTCATGAGGTCCTCTTTCTAATTGTTGACCTTAAAGCCTGGGCTGTTGGACTTCTGTTCAGGAAGTTGTCTCCTGTGCTAATGTGTTCCTGGCTCTTCCCCACTTTTTCTTCTAACAGGTTTAGTGCCTCTGGTTTTATGTTGAAATCTTTAATCTACTTGGGCTTGAGTTTTGCACATGGTGATAAATATGGGTCTAAATGCATTTTTCTACCCAGCTTTAAGAAGAGCCACAGTCTGATTTCCATAGTGGCTGTACAACTTTGTACTACTATCAGTAAATTATAAGAGTTACTCTTAAAAAATTAAAAACAAAAAAGAGTTACTCTTATGCCACGTTCTCCTCAGCATGAGCTTTCATTTGTTTATTGATGGTAGTCATTCTAAGTGATGTAGGATGAAATCTCAACAGAATTTTGATTTGCTTTTCTTTGATGACAATGATGTTGAACATTTCTTTAAGAGTTCCTTAGTCATTTCTGTTTCAACTATTGAGACACTTGGTTTATAAATGTATCTTAATTTTGAATTGCTTTATCTGTTCTCTTAATATCCAGGATATAAGTGTATGAATGTGTGTGTGTATGTATGTAATTATGTAGGAATGTATGCATACATACATATATATGTGCATTTATATGTATGTATGTATAATGTGGAAGATATTATTTTTATGATTTCTTCTCAGTGCACTTTCATATAAATGAGTTACTGATATTTATGTATTAATTTTGTATCCTAATACATTGTTGAAAGTGTTCATCAAAAGCTTAGGGATTATCCAGCAGCATTTTTAGAGTCATTTTCTATATTCTCATATCATCTGCAAATAAAGGTACTTTGACTTCTTCTTTTTCAATGTATATAACGTTGATCTCCTTCAGTTGTCTTAGCTACTACTCAAAGTAGTATACTAAAGAAGTATGGAGAGAACAGCATTTTATTCTTCCTTATTGTTGTAGTAATGCCTTGAGTTTCTCTCTGTTGAAGAGGATGTTGGCTTTGGACTTTCTATAAATTGCATTTATGATATTATCTCTCTTGTGTCTTTAATCACTCTAGGACTTTTATCATGAAGAGGTTCTGGGTTTCGTCAAAGGACTTTTCTCTATCTAATGAGATGATCATGTGGTTTTTATATATTAGTCTATATATATAATGGATTACATTTGTTTATTTATATCTGTTGTACTATCTTTGCCTCCTGGGATGAAGTCTACTTGATCATGGTGGATAATATGTTTGAGGTCTTCTTGAATTTCTTTTGTAAGTATGTTATTCAGAAATTTTCTTCTATGTTCATAAAAAAATCATTTGTGACTTTCTTTCTTTCTTGAGTATTTCTTACATGGTTGAGGTACCAGGGCTTGTGTTGCCTCATAAGAGTGTTAGGTAAATTTTTTTCTATTTTGTGGAATACTTTGAAGAGTATTGGTTTTAATTTCTGTGTGAAAATCTAATACATTTTTTGTGCTAAATCCATGTGACCATGGACTTCCTTTGGTTTGTAGATTTTTAGTTAATGTTTATATTTCCCTGGGGTTTATAGGTTTGTATAAATTGTTTATTTGCTCTTGATAAAACATTGGTAGGTTATATATATCAAGATAAATTTCAGTAGGTGTTTAATTTTTGTAGAATACATGATTTTAAAATATTCTCATAAGTTTCTGTATAGTATTTTGTTTCTGTTTGTCCTTATTTTTGTGTGCCTTTATGCATAATTTTATATTGAAGATATTCTTCTCACCTACATCTTCTCCATAGTTTCTACTTCCTCTCCTCATTCCTCTCAGCTCTCCACTTTCCCTCCCCTTCCCCAGATCCATTCCCCTTCAGTTCCATTCAGAAGAGAGCAGACCTCTTAGAGCCAACAACCAAACATTACAAAACAAAATACGGTATGGCAAGGTAAAATCCCAGATAACAAGGCTGGACAAGGAAACTCATTAAAAGGAAAAGAGTCCCAAAAGTAGGCAAAAGACTTGGAGATATACCCATTGCCAGTGTTAGGAATCCCACAAAAATTCGACACTAACAGCCATAACATATGTACAGAGGACCTGGTGCTGAACACTCTTCTGCCCTTAATTTTATTAATTTGGATATTTTTTCTTTGTCCTCCAGTTAATTTGGATAAGGATTTATCAATCTTACGGATTATCATAAAGAACTCATCATTTCATTGATTCTTTCAATGTTATTGTTATTATTTCTATATTATTGATTTAAGCCCAGAGTTTGATTTTTCTTACTGTATACTCCATTTGGATATTAAACTACTAATTAAACTACTAATATGATAACTCTCTAATATTTTTAATGGAAGCATTTAGTGCTATGAAATTGCCTTTTAGAACTGAGTCTTTGTGTGTACCAAAAAGCTTGGGTATTTTGGGTGACAGTAATTGTAATTGTTGATATCTGGTCTTGTGTTTGTTAGATAAGTGTTCTGTTCCTTATATTCTGTTGCTCCCTAGCTCTTAGGAGTTTCTGTTTTGTGGATTGCCTGTATGGAGTGCTCCTGCGCCACTGCCCCATGTGGCCACTGGGTATTTTGGGTAGCACATTGTCCTAGATAGTGCAAGGAATGGAAATACTCTATAAGGTTCGGGAGACCGAGTGGGTACGTAGGAGGGAGGAAGGTTGGCTCTGCCATGAGGATCTGTGGAATTCCTGAGTGGGAAGGAGTTCAGTGTTCTGCATCTGGTCTACTACAGATCTGAAGGTGATACTGGAGAACTGGAAATCACAAGAGAAAGGGTGGTGCAGATCACGTACCTCGCTCCCACACTGCTGGCACAGCCGGCTGTTTCCCAGGTAGAACTGGATTTTTTTTAATGCAATATGAATCTCAACATCATCACTTTTTTTTTTTTGAATCTTCTTGAGATATGAAAGACTGGCTCACTTACAAAAGAAAATAGCCAACAAAAATACTCTTTCACTTTTTGAATCAAAAATATTATTTTCCACATGTATATGTTCAATAATAGTCTAATAACCCATGAAAAATCCTTTAGGACAAACTTTCTTATCAATAAAAGATATCATTTTTAAGGTTTCTGAAAACATTGCCTGATTTAATCTACCTATGAGATATTTGAAGTGACAGAAATATAATGCCAGTTCTTAACTCACATACATTGTTCTCAGTAAAACTAGATGATACATACTAATCTTATTTAATGACTACTTTAACTAATATTGATATAGATTATCAGGGAATCACAATTCTGTGAAAGATGAGTTAATACAGTCATGTATCTACAATTAGCACATAAAAAAAATCACTTGTTAAAATAATTTATTATTATGCTATGGTTTTCATATTTGTACAGTAACAGTATAATAAATAAGTAGAGAGATAATAAATGAGAATTAAATGTCATAGCTTTTGCTTATTAGATATTCTCCATGTGCAGGTAAATTTTAAATTATTTTTATGAATCAAATCAACTCACAGTCAAAAATCACCTCACTGACATACAGTTATCTCCTCACCTGAAAGGTGAGGAAAGTAAGACATGTGAAGGTAAGCAGGTAGTTCAATTGTTTACAACTTCCAGCCTTCAACATGACATCCATGTCCAGGGAGAGGCCTTATCACCCACTACTCAATCCTTATTATCGATTCTGCCCACAGAAACAAAAGGCATACATATTGAGAAAGCATACAAAACGCCTGCTGAAACCTTCACACAGTTTGTGCTGCTCTAAAACACATTATATTTTTTGACAGTATCTGTTTAAAACTGCAACTAAAATTCAAGGCTGATTCAACGAAATGTAGCAACATTGTTTTATGGTTTCCTACTGTCTGATTATGTCAACTTTATGCTTAAATGTTCATACAAATGTTGAACTGAGCAACATGAACAGTTCAAAGTAAAATTTAATGAGCATAAATAGATGATACTTAGAAATAAAATTATATGGTTTCTAAATATGAGAAAATAGCTCAACTGGATTTTAATAAAAATGCAAATTGAAATTGCAACGTGGTTGCTGGGTCTGTCTTTCTTGAATTGCCTTTTTAGTGTTTTCCAATCTCTTCTCTTTCCTTTTCATCCTACGCCATAAAGTATGAATATTATTGCTTTCCAAATATCATCTTGAACATTTTATCTTGTTCCATGAAGTTCCCCTGGGGCATATTATATTCTTCATGAAAATGTTGAAGAATTCACAAGTACTTCTCCCAGCCCCCATAAATACCCTAAAGAAAAGACTTTTGTTTAGCATTTCTGTTCTCCATAGAAAGTCAAAGCTCCAAAGTGTAAGGGACTATCATGAAATGAAGGCAAACCAAACATTATCAAGCACATCTAGATAGGGAATTCTTCATTAGTATAGAAAACTGACATATTCCTGGGGGCATCTACTACTTCAGTGAGCTCATTTTTATTATACACTATATCATTGCAGCTTGCCATAAATAAGGTATGTCATTAATATTAAAGGACAATGATAAACTGTCTTTTAAGTATGTTTTGAATGAATATTGCCTTCACATTTTTTAAGACTGCTTATTTCTTTTACCTATTAGGATCTTAGAATAAACATTAAAGGGCTAAATAAGCTCATGCAAGTTCTAGCTATTCAATAGTTCTATATGCTCTAAATGTATCTATTTTGATTATAAAACTAAAACAAAGTTAGACTCTGTTTATGTAGGGGGCTTGGGGTTGTGCAAATTCTGCATATCTACTGGTGTCTACATAGTAAGAGGCATTAGAGACCAGACAGGAGGAGACCAGGTAGTGCACACTTTCTTTCCTTGGGTTTACCTGTAGTATAACATTTATGTGGAATTTTGCATCAGCCCTTGAATTTCATTCCATCTTCTCTCTCTCTCTCTCTCTCTCTCTCTCTCTCTCTCTCTCTCTCTCTCTCTCTCTCTCTCTCTCTCTCTCCCCCTTTACTTCCCAGATCAGCTCCATAGTGCCTCTAAAGTGTACCAGAGGTAGCATAGTATGTCATCTCTTGTAATGTCCATTTCCTGACCTTTACTTCTTTCTTGTGAATTTATGTTTTTTTATACCCCAAATTGTTTCTCCAACTTAAGAGATGAACCCTGCCTTTATGTTAGTTACTGTTTATCAATTCTTTCATACAAGCTCTATGATTTCTTTCTGTTGCCATGTACAACATTTGTACTCAAGACTGGCCTCAAAAAAAAAAAAAAAAAAAAAAAAAAAAGACTGGCCTCAAACATATGAAAACAATTAACAAATTAATACACAAAACCTCTAAAAAGGGAACATACACTCTCTTAGGAGAAAATTTATTTATTAAACATATCCTGAGTACCTTTTAAATGTCCACACCCAGTTCATTATTAGATACACTAAAATGCTGAGTTTCATTTTTTTTCCTTCAGAAACTTTTAATACAGTTCATAAGAGAGAATTTGGTCAGCTGTGGGTCATTGCACCTTGAAAAAAAGAACATTAAGTAAGTGGCAATGCATTTTCTTATTACAGTCAGGGATTCAAATGTAAGAAGAGATACAATTTATGATCATTTACATGCCTATTTTTAATCACAAGGAACAAGTGGTAATGCATTAGGAAAGTATTTGCTTACATTAAGAGAATGGATATAAAAATTTTAAACTTGAAACCAATAGTTTTTTCCAGATTTTTATTACGTTTTTAACATATACATTTATATTATTATACATGAAGAAAATAAATTACATACAGCAGGAAGAACCATGAGACAATCAGGAATTATATAAATGTTACATGCATAGTGATTTGGCTATTTGTATTTGCACACTTGAAGTAAACATCTTTCCTGTCTTGCTGGGTCTAAATTTCTGAATGTAAATCAATATCTATAATATCTCATCTCTATTAACATAAAACAGCTATCTTGATCTAAAAACATATTATATCCTAACCAACTAAGGTTAATTGTGTGAGTAAACTATCTGGTCTTCAGCTCCATCACAGACGAGTAGGAATAAAACTTATACTTGGTCCTTTAAAATGTATTCTCCTACAGTACAAGTTTGCATAGTGTACAAGTTTGCATATGCAACTACTTGTCTTCATATTTTTTACATGTAAACCCATTTGTGCATCATCTTATTTTCATAATTTTCTAACGTTCTCATATTTAGAATAGTTTTATATACTTTTTTGTAATCATATTCACTTTTAATTATTCTTTTGTTTTCCTTCCACACTCCTGCTTATTCTTATTGCCAACTCATTTTTCTACCTTACCTCCAACCAAAGTCTTTGAGGGAGGGAGGGAGGGAGGGAGGGAAGAGAGAGAGAGAGAGAGAGAGAGAGAGAGAGAGAGAGAGAGAGAGAGAGAGAAGGTTTGTGAAGGATGAATAAGTAATTTAACTGGATATTGCCTTTAAAAAGTGTTTTCATAATTAGGGATGAGTTATTAGAATGAAACTTTTACTTCAAGTCATTGTCTTTCGGCCTTCAGACAAAGAGGCCATAATTTGAGAAGAAGTAACAGAACATAGATATAAGAAGAATGTTAGAGGAAAAAGGAAAGAGGAGATATGATTTAATTGTGTGTGTGTGCGCACATACACACATACACACACACACACACACACACACACACACACACCCCAAAACCCTAAAAGGGTCTTTAACAGTTTTTTTTAATTTTACACATTTTTCTAAAACGAAACCATCCTAGCTCTCAACAGAATAAAACTCACATTTTAAAATACCCAAATCTGCCCTCATTCATTAAATATTCTATTATTATTTTCTAATTATTATATTATTGGTCCCTTTAAAGAAACATTCAAAATCCTCAAATCACCTAATATAAAATAAAAGTTTTCTGTTATGAAAAACAATCAATTGTGCTTTAGACTGAAGTTTGTCAAAACATTCTGACTATGTCTTGCATTATGCAGAACACTTTGTCTTGGAGACACAGTCATGAAAGGCGACAGGGAATTTGAAGCATCCTTGGGCTAAATGAAACTTGTTCTATGACGTATTTATGAGTAAAGAAGTAATTTTTCTGAATACAAATTTGCCCCACTTACAGAAGCAGAAGTGGTTTCACAGCATTTTTCATACTTTATTATGATTAGTTATCATTGGGCTCTTGGGCTGTGAAATTAGATGCGTCAGTGCAGTGGCTGATTCTCTAGTACACTGGCTGCACTTTCTATTTGTCAGGAGACATGCATGGAAAAAAACACCTAAACCCAAAAATGTTTTGTGTAGGGAAGTGGTGGGTGGAGTGTCTTGGAGAAGCTGGGTTTGTGATATGATCAAAAGATTTGTTCCACAGTTTCCTTATCTATTCTTTGGATGTGGGACATCTAAGTTGTTTCCTGACTCTAGCTATTACGAATAAAGCTGATATGAATATAGTTGAGCAAATGCCCTTGTGGTGTGGTGGAGCATCTTTTGAGTGTATGCCCAGGAGTGGTATAGCTGGGTTCTGAGGTAAAACTATTCCCAATTTCCTGAGAAAGTGCCAGATTGATTTCCAACATAGTTATACAAGTTTTCATTCCCACCAACAATGGAGGAGTATTCTCCTTTCTCCACATCATAGCTAGCATGTGTTGTCAGTTGAGTTTTTGATCTTAACCATTCTGAGAGGTGTAAGGTAGAATCTCAGCATTGTTTTTTTTTTGCACTTTTCTTATACAAGGGACATTGAGCATTTCTTTAAGTGTTTTTTAGCCATTCAATATTCTTTTTTGAGAATTCTATGGTTAGAACTGTCACCAATTTTAATTGGATTATTTGGTTTGGTTGTGTTTAACTTCTTGAGTTCTTTATATGGTTTTGGATATTAGGCCTTTGTCAGATGGAGAGTTGGTGAAGATCTTTTCCTGTCTGTGGACTGTCATTTTGTTCTGTTGACAGTTTCCTTCTCCTTACAGAAGTTTTTCAGTTTCATCAGGCTCTGTTTATTCATTGTTAATCTTAGAGCCTGAGCTGTTGGTGTTCTCAACCTAGATTTTCCTTAACAAAAGAGTGGATAAAGAAACTGGGGTACATTTGCACAATGCAGTACTACTCCGCTGTTAAAAACAAGGAAATCTTGAAATTTGCAAGCAAATGGATGGAAGTAGAAAAGATCATCTTGAGTGAGGTAACTCAGAGCAAGAAAGATAAGCATGGTGTGTCCTCGATTATAAGCAGATATTAGCCACATAATACAGGGTAACCACACTACAATACACAGACCTAAAGAAGCTAAATAGCAAGGAGAACCCTAGGGAGGATGCCTGATCTCTTTCAGAAGGGGAATTAGAATAGACACTGGAAGTGCTTGAAGAGATGGATGGGCAACCTACCATAGAGGTCTTCCGAAATACTCCTTCCAGTGGGGGATCAAAGCAGATGCTGAGATTTACAGCCAGATTTTGGAGTGGCATGCCTATAGTCTTATGGAAGAGTTGAGGGATAGAAGGACCTGGAGCAGAGAGGAGTTCCACAAGGAGACCAATGGAGCCAACAAATCTGTGCTAGGGGTGGGTGGTTAGGGTTGGAGGTATGAGAGGGGCTGCTGCCAAGATTTATGCCCCAACCAAGAACCATTTATGGTGAGGTCCTAGAACCCCTGTTCGGATGTAGTTGATAAGTTGCACAGTCTACCTGGGTCTCATAACATGGAGAGTAAGGGCTACCACTGTCATAGACTCGGGTCCTGTCTAGTTGATCACTTTCCCCTGGTGGGGTGGCCTTGCCAGGCAACAGAGGAAGAGGATGCAGGAAGTCCAGATGAGACTTGATAGGATGGAGTCAGATGATAGGGGGAGCTGTCCCCTTCTGGTTAGTAAGGGAGGGTGGGAGTGGGGTGAAGGAGGTAAGGTGGGACAGGGAAAAGACTAGGGAAGGAGCTACAGTCCAAATGTAAAGTGAACAAGTTAAAAGTAAAATTTGAAAAAAGAGATGACATTGGAAACTCACAAAGAACTAATAAAAATTTAAGATGTTTTATGATAAACATAGGAAATATGTTTATTCCAAATGGTAATATTACAACCCAGAAGAATTTTTTGTAATTTACACTTTAAGTGTTTTAATTACTTAGTAATCAGCCACGTAACCTGGTGTATGCTATAAATGATTAAAAAGAACCACAACAAACTAGAAATAGTACAGAATATTCAAATAGAGATGTAATTGACCTTTTTTACAGTGGGAAAGTGAAGTGAATGCAACATCTACTGGACAGGATGTCATTGCATAAAAATTGATAGGAGCTACTTTGCTTTTGTGATCCCAGTTTTTCTCAGTTGCATATTGGTAGAAGAGTTCTTAAAAGTGCTATGAAATACTGTGCTTGTGAATTATAGTTTATAAATAATGCATAGTTATTCATTGATACAAAAATGCTCCCTACACAAACAATACCCCTGAAATACATTCTTTGTTTTCCATGTTGTAGTTGTAGGATAAATATAAATTTGTTCAAAGGAACTAAGATACTAAAAGGTCCTATTATTAAAATAAATCTTATTTATAACCACATGCTACTGAGAAATAAAAGGTATCAGAAGATCTTGGAATCAGCCCAAAACTATTTCATAAGCACATTCTTTCCATCTTCTTTACTGCCCTTGATCTATGTAAGTGTGACTATGGTAATCCTATCCGTTCTTATGCCTCAAACCTCACAACTTATTGCACAGTTGACATTTAGCCTGTCCATCATCTTGAAAATTCTATTTTATATTTTCAACATTCCTTGCTGGAGCAAGTTTGCATTGTTTATATTTCTTTTTTGTTATTACATTATCTTCCTTCCTGAGACTATTGCATTTTCATTTGTTCAGTCTGGGTCTAATATTCAACATGTGGCTAGGCAGGAAGAACTTTGTCTAACCCCATGTAAAAGTCAACAACAATACAATTTGTTCAAACTGGTTTGTGTTCATTATAATTTACTTCTTTCCTTTCCCCAAATACATTTCTCATATATATTTTCCAAGATACGACTTTTAAGTAAATACAAATCATGGTCATTGTCTTACGTAAAAACTAAGGATAGCAAAAAAGGATCTCAAACAACAGAATCAAGCTTCTTGCCATGGACTGCAAGCCAATAGTGGTCTTTCCTCTTCAGTTTTGCTCAGCATCTGTACAAGCTCCAATGTGTGCACATGCACTTCATGAAACTCACTTAGTGGCTCAAGCTTGTGAGTCATGAGGTGTTTTCTCTTTAGCGTACTTAACACTTCTACATCTATTAACAAGATACTGGTTTCTCCTTTTCTTCTTTGTTTCCTTGTGCCCCTACCTCCACACACATGTATTCAAACACTGCCTATTTACTAAATACATGAATGCAAGTAAGATAACTCTCTCCAGGCATCGTTCCTTCCCTCTTCATCATTCTTTCTTCATTATATCACTTTCAAAAAAATACTGTCTTCACAGCTATGTGATGGAATAACAACTGTCATTTAAAAATCCATACCTGTCATAGAAAACAGTGTTTTGCTCTACATGTTATTATTAGTATTAGTACTGGTATCACTACCATTTCTATAATAGAAATCATCAAGTAGCCAAAAATATGGAATTATATGGGTTTTTTTTAATTATATGTTATTTACTTACAGGTATGCTTCTGATTGTTGTCAGGTCAGAGTATTTGCTCCTGTCTCACTTCACTCTTTAGGTAGTTTATCTACTCACATCTAATTTTAATAATCATTTTGAAGATGAACTGATTTTGAAAATCTTTCAGGAAAGGATGAATTTATATTTTAGTTTCACGTTATTTTCCTCACTTTTATTATTTAGAGTACATCTATTTTGAAATTCTCAGATAGTTATAAATGTTCAATAGATACCATTTAATGGATACCTCTTCATCAGTAATCTAAATTTCAGTTGGCTGCTTATTTTTTATTTTCTCAGAGGATGAAGAACAAAATAGATGTCAAAACTATGTGGCATGCCTGAACTAAAGTACCGATGGTCCACTTCCAAATCGAATGCTTTTCCAATTAACAGTACTTCTGTCATTTCTAAAAATTATGTTTTTTACACTTCATAGTTTTTTCCAACAGGAACCAAGTATAAAACTTGTTATATAATCATGATTTGGACAGAAAGTAAAATAAAAAAAAAAAAAAACTCAGGTAACTGAATGCCACTAAGTACATCAAATTATAGACAAATTTCTAATTCACACTATTTTTTGTTCTTCGGTATTCGGTTCTTATTTATCAACATTTTTACACAATTACAAACTGGCTATGGGACTTCTCAGCTGTCACTGAATATGAAATGACATATTAAAATTTACATATGTAAGCATCCATGGAATATTTATATTTGCATATACTCAATAAGACAATGTATTCTTTGTTAACAAATTATAAACTGTATCTGTATGTGTCTTAGTGTAGAATATTTGCCTAACATATACAGGCCCTGTGTTGATGCGTATCACTATGAAACAAAAAAAAACTAAGATTAAAATAGTAAAAGAAGAATTTATTTCACAATATTACCTCACCTAAAATTTTAATTTGTTGTACATTAATTTATCAAAATCAGGAAAGTCTATATGTAGCAGCAAAATACAGAATCCTCATTTTTTGAATACTTAAATTGAGAAACATTGCTTAGATTTATATTTGTTATTAAAATCACAATACAAAACTGTGTAAGGAAAGGAAACACCAGTTTTCAATAATCTATTTCTTTCATATTGATATTTATGAAAGAATAAAACAAGGAGTTTGAATTATTATTGAAAATTTCCCTTTTGCTGCATAAAATAGATTATACCTGTTTAAAAAATACTCAACTTGATTTTGAAGCACTGTTTAAAAAGTAAAAATTATCTTATACATTTATAATGAAATAAATCTGAAAACTGTTAATTTCATCTTTGGTTGTTATGTCGGTAAATGGCCAATGAAAAATGTGTTAAAGTAGATTTACATCTTACTTCACAAAAATAATTTCTTCATGATATGAGACTTGGCCACCTGTCCATAATGCTAAAAAATGCCATGCTGCGTATAGTACTATAGCCGTGTTTGCAAGTCTCTTTACAGTTTCTTCACAGCTTGGTTTAAGCTATTAATAGGTTATATAGATATTAGATTTGAAAGGCTGTGAAAGTGTTTGGCTCTTAGCTGTTTCACTGGTATGATGGCTAACTTGGTGGTAAACTTGGCATACCTGAAAAAAAGAGACCCCCACTAATAAAATATGACAGCCACATTTGAAAGAAACTTTTCAGTTCTCACTAATTGTGTGAGACAACAAATATTTTGGTGAACATGATAGGACCCTGTTTCTTGAATTTAAGTCCTTACGGACAGTATTTGCTTCAGTTTGCGGAACATAAACACGACATCTATGCCAGTGTCATCTTATGAGTATGCAAACCAAAACAAGAGCATAACCAATCCCCAAAGCCTTTAGTGTCCTTTAGATATATCTATAAGAAAGAAAAGTTCTAGAATAGTAAAGCAGGTTTTGCAATAAAACCAATTAATGTACTGTAGGGTAATAAACTATCAGATGTCCATGGTTCAAGGTGGATGTCTGTGATCTGAGTTGCCATGTTGGAGCCATGGGCCATGTTGCCACTCCAAAACCATATGCAAGTTCATAATCCATGTTGCCACCAGCTGCTATGGGGGACGGTGCTTCTTTTGCAGTGTTTTGGATGACTATAGATTTGTAAACTGAGAATGAGAGACCCTGAAGTCTTCTTTGAAACCTTTCTCGCCACCCTAAGAAGAAGAAGAGGAAAAAAAAAATAAGAAAAAAAGAAAAAGGAGACAATCCAGACTTAAGATTTTGATAAAGACGCTACAGTGTAGCTCTTCAGCAGTTGATGGCTTCTGGTGGGCCTGGGGGAGAATGGGAGAGTTTTCTCTAAGTGGCTGTCCACTGAGAGTTTGACCATACTTCAGTAAGTATATGGTCAGCAGTAATTGGACTTGATTACTTGGTGTGTGTTTGTGGTTTGTTTTAATTGAGTGTAGGGCACAATGGTAGGAGAATGGACCTGGGAGGAATGGGGTGCATGTGCATTTTCCCAAAATAAACGCTACAAATACGATGTTGGGGAAAATAAGTAGACAAACATAAATCTTAACCATACTTCTGTGATGCTATTGGTTCTTGATTTTTATATTTGTGTGTGTGTGTGTGTGTGTGTGTGTGTGTGTGTGTGTGTGTGTGTGGTGTGCATGTGTGTGCTCACATGAGAGCAGTTGTGTGGAGGTGAGATAACAAGTTGTGGTGGGAATTTTATTTCTCCTGCCACTTCATGGCTTCAAGAACTAAGGCTATCACACTTGTCTGTAAACACCTGTTATTGTAGATCCATCTTACAGGCCTAGGAGTAGACTTTTTATACTACAAAAATAATTGGCCATTTACAAAATCAATATTTTGACAGAGAATTTGTCATGTAATCATTTATTAATTAAGGTAGAAATATCCTCTTTGCTTAGATAATTAAAAAACAAAAACTGTGAGTCTCTTAGCACTCCGCTATGTCATAGAAAAGACACAGAACATCTATCTTCTCTCTGTTAAATCCTAATTCCTTCATGTATCATAGTGACTCAGTTTTGAGGGAGCAACCTCCTTCCACTTTTTAACATAAATGTACATATGGACTGTGCAAAAGCCTTTGAATAAGGCATTGGATCATTTGACAGTGAAAACATGGGACTCACAGCTCTTTCTGTGTTTTATTAAAATGCCATCAAATGCCCTTAATTTGTCCACAGCTGGGCTTGGACTATAAATAGGTTATATAGACAGATGATGTGTGAAGTACTGGGATGTGTTTTACTCTAAATTGTAAGTTTCTCTGGTGCAATGGCTAATCTTGGTTTTTAAATTTGACAGACCTGAGAGAAGGGAACACCAGGGGAGGAACTGCCTCTGTGAGATTATCCTGTGCTCATGTCCACGGGGAATTGTTTTAATTGCTCGGTGACGTGCTAGGCCATACCCTACTGTGGGAAGTACTGTCCTGGTCTGGTGAGCCTAGGATATATAGAAAAGGTAGCTTAGCAAGTCAGAGAAAGCAAGCTGGTATATATGACTCTTCTGTGGTCTTTGCTTCTGTGCCCACCTCTAGGTTCAGAACCCTGCCTTAGATTCCTAACTTGGCTTTTCTCCATAAAGGACTATAAACTGGAAGTCAAATAAACACTTTCCAAGTTACGTGTGTTTTGTGTTTTATCCCAGATACAAGAAAACAAACAAGAACAGCTAGCTTCCTTATGATTATGTACATGTTTCACTTTTTACCATTTTTATTTATACACATTAAATCTCACTATGGACAAAGTAACTCTTGACCTTCTTCATTGGCTCTTTGTATTTCTTTGAGAATAAAAATCCTTAATGAAGTCCTAATATGCTTCCTCAAAAGCTGTGTTAATTTCCTTATCAGAGTATAACAGAGAGTGAGCTGGCATGGTATTAGGAAAGAAGAGGTGGATTTGTTGATGGCTAGTGATCTAATAAAAATGTAGAATGATTAAAACAATAGGTGGAAAGTGAAAGTCCAAAGTTTTCTGTTTCTATGGAGATACATACATATATATCTAAATAGAAATATAAGAAGCAGCTTTAGAGAAACTGAACAAAGTACTATGGACTAAAATAGATCTCAAATTTTCTTATTCATCAGATAAATTTAGTAAAGAGATATATGATAATAATGTTTAATAAGAAAAAAAATTAGTGTGTGTGTGTGTGTATGTTTCTGTGTGTTCACTCACAGATGTACCAGCATAAGTGTGGAGGTCAGAGGACAACTTTTGGGAATCTACTCTCTAATACCAGCACATAGGTCCCACGAATCAAAATCACATTGTCAGTCTTGATGTCTAGCACCTTCATGTGCTGATCTCTCTTGCTTGTCTATAGTGCTTTTATATAGATGTTTATATTTCATTTTATAGCTTATTATATTAATATTACTATCATAGCACATTCTTTTTATTGGTAGTAGTTTTGCTCTATTCAGACAGTAAATGCTTTCAGTATGTTTGTTTTCTGCAATGTGTATGTACAAATGTTTGAATATGCATCATTTTGTGCTACGTAGATATTAATTAAGTAATGTTATTTAGTGTGACTCTAAAATGAGTGTATATTGATATTCATAAAGATATAAACATGTATATATGTGTGTGTGTGTGTGTGTGTGTGTGTGTGTGTGTGTGTGTGTGTAGAGGACAGAGTTAGAGTCAAGGAAAGAGAGGGGTGCTTAATTAGAGAGATAAGGCCTAATAAAATTTTGTCTGATGATATTAGAGATAGTGGTATGTGTAGAACATAGAATCTCATGGTAGCCTCACTGAAGTGAGACCTGTTGTGGTACGTCATTATATGCACTCAATGGTACTGACACAGAGAGCATATAGGTAGCAACCCTCAGGGGGTTATATGGGAAAGAACTTGTGAAATGGATTTCACTAGCACACAGACATTAAGTCAGCTCATTCATCATCTATCATTCAGATAAATGGCTAGAATTCTGGCCTTTATGATTATTCAAAAATTAAACTGATGATTTCCAAGGAGTTTTCTATTTTTGATGTCTGTAATATTGAAGAGATATTTCAAAGAAAACAGAAAGTGTCATGAAGCAAACAATGTATTCATACTCATGCAAGGAGTTACCTAAAGTGTACAAGCTGAAAGTGGTGGGCTCTGTACAAACATACACACACACACACACACACACACACACACACACACACACACACACAAAAAAACATGCACACACACATACACACACACACAAACATGCACACACACACACACACGCACACACACACACAAACATGCACACACACATACACACACACGCACACACACACACAAACATGCACACACACATACACACACACTAATATTTTCAAATGTTATATAAAATTAAAGCTGAAAATATAGGGCAAAAACATAAGTAAAGAAATCAGAGATAAAATTTTAAAATCATGCATTTATAATTGCAAAAACAATTATCGGCAATTATTGTGTTTTATCAAACACCAACAGGAAAATATCTTTTCACATAAATCAAGACAAAAAAAATTTTCCTAGACGAATTTGAGAAAAATTTAAAGCATGTGCTATATGAGAAAAGCACAGATTTTGAGCACCATCTACATGCACCTTATTGGTGCCTAAAGGCTTCCATTCACCAATATCATTTGAGATTTTCATCCTTCTTCTTAGTGTATTGGGTCCTTTGAGAGGTAGCTCTGAAGAGCTTATGAAATGTTGCTCTTATATCCTCATATTACCTTAATATCAAAATAAACGTATTCATTTTTAACTTTAAAAAAAAGACATTAATACACCTTGCCCATGCTTTTTGAGCAGTAGTGAGAAAAATCAATCTTTTTTTTTCTACAATTTTTTGACAAAATCTGTACTTATTTATTCTGGTGAGAATCTCAGCACTCACGCTACTGGTAGATGCTTGTTTCATCTGCAGCCAAATCCAATTTAATGCACAAATAATTCATAATAGGTGATATTATCCATCTAGTTTCTTTCCTTTGTTGTATGAGGTAATTGTGTTCTCTTATACAATAGTAATTGCAGTAGTATTCACTGTACCCCAAACACCTAAAGGACATGGAGCCCAGTATGTTTTCACACATCAAGTCAGCTGTTGATAATCATTTGAAAATGAAGGATTCTAACTATGGATTAATGGGAATATATTTAGGATAACACAGATATGATATTTTTTAGCGTTTTCAAATTACATGATGCTTTGATAAAAGAGTTTAATCCTAGTTTGAAAACTGCTTTTCGAAATATGCGCAGCATCAAGAGAGTGTTTTCACTGTTTACATCAGCTGGACAGGCTAAATTCTAGGCCACCAGCCAGTGGGTTTCATCATTGGGTCCTCATCTAAATTTAGTTTAGCAAGTATGAAACAGTATAGTTTCATCACCTTTCACTAAGTTTCTGCCCATCTAAAATATTTCCCAATATAGTTAACTCAACTTGCTGTAGTGTTGCATCATCAGAATTGTCCCATATGAGCAATCCCTGTTCATTTACTTGAAAAGTTTTACACTGCTAGTTTGCTTTTAACTTTACAAACTAAGAACCACAATTCATCCTCCCTTTCCTCACAGAGCCTGTTTCCCAATCCTTTAATACTTTTGTTGATCTCCTTTCAATCATTGGGGCGTGCATATTTCCTCTTTCAAACTGAGTAACCACACCATGTTTCTCTGCTTAAAGAGTAATTTCCCAATTCTGAAATGTAATTGATCTTTGATTCTCTTCCTGGGGAGAACTAGTCTTTGCTGTGATAACCTTTTGCTTTAATTGACTGACATAAAGCTTATGAACACAATTCCTGTGTATTAAAGCAACCAGTATATAAGAAATAGTAACACACAGGCAAATAGAAATGAAAAAATAATAAAATTCATAAGTGGCTTGTCTTATGTGGAATATAATATCGAGAAAGAATAAAATAACATACAAATTCTATCATCCAAGTAATTCCTGGATTTCTCAGGGACAGCTTCTGCTAGGGAGAAGTAGTAATGAAAAAACTGGCAAAAGAATCCATGTAGAAAGAGCCCATAGGTCCCCTTACTAGTGGATCCATGTGATGCCTGAGCTACCCATTTAATACAACTTTGTACAGGTCCTAGGTCCAGTCCATGCAAGGTCCTTGGCCCATGCTTTAGTCTGAGTAGGCCCCTCTGGGGCCCGGTTAGTTGGCTCTGTTGGTCTTCCTGTGAAGCTCCTATCACTTCCAGGTCCTTTTCTCCTTCCCCACACTTTTCCACAGGCTCCCTATGCACTACCCAATGTTTGGCTGTGAGTCATAGCATGTTTAGAGGCACTGCTGGGTGGAGTATCTCAAAGGACCACTCTGCTAGGCTCCTATCTGCAAGAATAGCAGAGTATTGTTAATAGTGTCAGGGCAGGGGTTGGTTCTCTTCCTTGATGTGGGTCTTTGGTAAGGACCACTCTGCTAGGCTCCTGTCTGCAAGAATAGCAGAGTATTGTTAATAGTGTCAGGGGTTGGTTCTCTTCCTTGATGTGGGTCTTTGGTTGGGCCAGGCATTGGTTGCTAGAGTAATCTTTTTATTATTAAATGTTTGTTAGATTCTCTAAAGAGAGTTTCAACAACAAGTAAAAATAGCCAATGGTCAGAACATTCTCCACAGTTGAGTGGAGAGTGGGATATGACTTTCTCACATACTTTGGTGCCTCACATTTGACCATGTCCCCTGGAGGGGGAGACCTGGTGGCACTCAGAGGAAGGACAGCAGGTTACCAAGAAGAGACTTGATACCCTATGAGCATATACAGGGGGAGGTAATCCCACTCAGAAACAGTCATAGGGGAGGGGAGTAAGGGGAAAATGGGAGGGAGGGAAGAATGGGAGGATACAAGGGATGGGATAACCATTGAGATGTTACAAGAATAAATTAATAAAAAAACCAAAAAAATACTTTCAAAATGACTGGTTTTAGAACTAATTATAAAAGAAAGTTGTGCATTAATTTGAAATTGTCTCAATAGTAGAAAGTAATCTGGAGTTGTAAAGATTATATTTCCCATAATTATTCATGATTTTAGAAATACAAAACTAGAGAATGTAATATAATAGACACGAGGCTATACTGAGCCTAGTGTATGTAATTGTAACCTCATTTTAAAAAACACATTTCTGAGTTAAATAGAATATAACTCAACATGCCTGACATCACATTGTTTAACAAGTCTTACTTAAACATGATGGGCTCTAACTGTTGTTTTAATGTGCATTTCCTTGATGCTTCAGGACATTGAACACTTTTTCTAATAATATGACTTGAGCATCTTATTTTCTTTCAGAACTTGAAGAGTGGCTTTTTCTTGATTGCTTTACATTGTTTGTGTATTCTAGATCTTAATAACATGTCTATATACAGTAGACAAACATTTATCTCCAATATTAAGGCTCTCTATAGGCTCTCAAAAATTTCATTCAATTTCATTTGCAAATTCTTGAGGCTATTTCATGTGATACTAGATTTCTTTTCATGAGATTTTATTTTCGATTTTGTTTCAATTATTCCCAAATGTTGAAGCATTTTAATCTAGTAGTTTAAACATTTAAGATCTTACATTAATGTCTTTGATGCATTCTGAATTAATTTTTGTGGAGTACAATAAATAAGAACATAGTTTCATTCTTCTGAATATAGAAACCATGTCTTTTTTGCATCATGTATTAAAGAGGCAGCCTTCTCACCAGTGTATGTTTACACTTTTGTGTAAAATTAAAGTGGCTATCGCTGTGTGAATTTTTTTCAGGGCCTTGCATACTAGTTCTTTGATAATCATGCCTATTTTTATTTTTGGTTCCAGTTACTTTGACTATTGCTCTGTAATATAATTTGTGATCAGGAGGTATTGTGATACCCTCAGAACTACTTTTTGAAGTTAGGACTGCCATGGCTATTTTGAAGCATTTACAATTCAGTAAACTTTAGAATTTTTCATAGTTCTGTGAATAATGCAATTGGAATACTATGGCAATTTTGTTGAGTAGGTGGATAGCATCCAGGAATATATCTTTTTGATAATATTAATTTTGCCAATCGTTGTGCATTGGAGAATTCTATGTATATTCTAGTGTCTTCTTTACTTTCTATTCATTCTGAAAATTTTCATAATATACTTATTTATATCATTGGTTAGGTATATTTCAAAAATTTAAAACAGCTATTATATAAGAGAGCGTTTCATAGTTTCTTTCTTGGTGAGTTCCTTATTAGTATAGAGAAGAGCTATATTATTTTTTATGTGTTGAAATTTGTGTCCTGCTGCTTTGCCTAAAGTGTTTGTCTTAATGGAAATTGTCTACAAAGTTATTAATAAATAAAACTTAATATACTCAATAGTGGCAAGTGAGGCAAAAACGGAAGAATAATTTTCATTTGTATTCCAAGAACAGTATTGATTGCAACAAATCTCCATCCTTTCTTTATCCTATTTAGAAAATGATTTCTCAGTAGGAAAACAATATTAACTTTACTGTAGCTGATCAATGAATTGTTGTCTCACAAAGGGTATATGCTTGTAATAATTAGGTAGAACAATAGTTGAAGAAAACAAAATGAATAAACACAGCAAATAAAAGCAAACCAAAAGCATTCCCCTCAATAAAAGGAAAAATTTCAAATGAAATTTACTTATGCTATCTTGATTTAGTTTTTGTTGTCTTAAAAAAAGAAGAAGAAACATTTCAAAAGGTTGTTGCTAGCAGATAAAAAATATACTTAACATGGAAGAGTCTCAGCTAGATTGATGAGCAGCTGAATGTGACAAAACAAGTTTTTAACTGTTCTTGTAGGTCTACAAAGCAAATAGAAAAAAAGACTATTGAATTGTGCTTAGATATTTGACTTTGTCCTCTATCAAAATTCAACTAAGATATGCTTTCTGACCCTATGACCCCAATATCTTCTATTAGTGACTATCCCAGTCTTGCATCTCCTCTGTTTCATCCCTAAAATTGACACGGATAAGTTAATCTTGACAAGGTATAAATACTTATGTCTTTAGAGTTGGAAACAGAAATTATTGTGATTTAAGTCAGAATAGTCCAAGAGCTGTTTGGTATAAAATGCAAAGTAAGCCACGAAGTGCGCGAAGAGGCTCTGTTCCCTACAAAAATAGAAAGAAACAATGCAAAGCAGAAAAAAAAAAAAAAAAAGAGAGAGAGAGAGAGAGAAATAGATTGTCAGTGACAACAGGTAAGACAGGAGGGGGGAAGGGATGTGTATCTAAACCTCATCTTCCTACTCATCTACCTAATGGGTTTAGTGTGGATTAATTTATGGATTCATTCTGTTTTATGGATTCATTCTTTAACAAAGTTTAGATAGTGGACATAAAAACTATATAACACATGGAAATGTATTGTTGGTTTAAGGGGAATATTAGTGGGGGTGGTAGAAATAGTCTAAGAGCTATGGATAGAAGTGCTCTGAAACTCTGTGTTCTGTGCATGATAATAGCTAATACTACTATGGATTCAGAGCATCTATATTTTCTTCTTAAATACCTAAAGTAGATCAACCCAGGCAAAATTCTTTCTGAGATAGTGTAGAAATTCTTGTGTCCTTACCACTTGTTGAAGACCTATTGTCAGTTGATACTTGCTTGAGGGTGAGATAATAATTTTTTTCTTTATACCTATCTTTAGCATGTGGCCGCTGGAAAATTTTCCATCTTTCATAGGATGTCAGTATAACCATGCATATATGGCACATTGACTAGAATTAATGGATTATCAAAACAAACACACAATAGCATAACATTG
Organism: Acomys russatus; assembly: GCF_903995435.1. NCBI lineage: Eukaryota > Metazoa > Chordata > Mammalia > Rodentia > Muridae > Acomys > Acomys russatus. Next base: position 33,989,027 of record NC_067153.1, read on the forward strand.
CTTGGAGACATGTTAAGAGAGACAGGTAGGAGGTTGGAGAAGTGATGTGGGCATAGATTTGATTATTCTTTATTGAATAATTATGTAAATATATTAAAAAATAAACATTTAAAAAATCTATTTCTTGAACTCAAAATTCTATGTCCTAAATATCTGCATTTCATTATTTGAAGAATTAGATTTGGTTTGAAAAACTTAAATAAAAAACAATATTAAGCAAATAAAAACATGATCTTTAATAAAATATATATAGAGAGAGATAAATGTGACCTTCACGTGATTAGAATAATGATCATAAAAGAAAAAGTATCATTACTATATTGACTAGTTTCATTAATGCAGACTCATTCTGTGCCAATCATATTCTTGTAGAAAAATTACATTTGTCCCTCTAACAGTCTAAAATAAATTGCCCACAATCAAAGTTATTTCTATAAAGTGAGCAATCTCTAAACCTCCAGAGGCACATGTTGGAAAATTTATTAAAAATTGTGATTTTTTTAAAGATACAACTCCAAAATAACTCATGAAAGAAATGAGTTGTGTGTTATGATAATGAAACTTTTATTTAGGAAGCTGATTAATGAACATCTGAAGTTAGCAGAATATAAACTTTGGCACTTGCAACTATTACCTGACAAGGAAAATGGCTCCTGATAGATAAGATTAAATTAATGATCCTGGCCTTCGGTGATTATTATAAATCACCTGAGGAATAGTTGTGTATAATGTTTTCAGAGAGCAGACAATCAGAAAATGCTTATGAGAAGATACATATATATATATATACATATATACAAACATTCAATATATACATATGTACATATATATACATATGCAGAAAGAGGACATATTTGTCACAAACAAATAACACCAACATCTACTAGAAATTGAAAGCTAGATTCAATGAAGCCCTAGGTCTTCCATGGTTCATTCTTTTAAAGTTTTTTTTTATTTCTTTTTATTTAATTTATTCAGATTACATCTCAATTGTTACCTCCTCATCTGTAATTTTCCCTTACCCATCCCTCCCTCTTTCACTCTATTGTCCTCCCCTAGGCCTGTGGCAGAAGGAGACCTCCTCTCTCACCATATGATCACAGCCTTTCAGGTCTCATCCTGTTAGCCTGCTTTCCCTTCCTCTGAGTGCCACCAGGCCTCTCCACCAAGAGGAAGTGGTTGAATAGGGGGTGCCATAGTTCATGTCAAAGGTTCATAAAGCATTAAAACCTACTCTAATGAAGCAAAGTTTCTAATTTCTGTAATTGGAACAGAATAATTTTTATTTAAGCCATAATGTTAGTGGTAGCTTGTTATATATACAGCCAGACACACATTCCACCCAATGAAAAATAAAGTATACAATAAATTGAGCAATACAGAAAAGTATTCCCCAAATGTATGTAGTAAGTTAAATATATTATATAACTTCCTATCAATTTACCCATCATATACACATAAACACAAAATACTTATTAAGTAATAAAAGAACTAAAGATATAAGAAAATGTTTTCAAAAGTTATAAAGAGAAAATTTAAAATACAAATGCATGTAAGCAATTGACAGTGAAAGAAGCTAATTAGATACTAAGCTATATTTTTCTAATTTAACTGTTAACTTCAAAATCAAGAGATATGAGCCACAACTAAATGAAAGTATTAACTGCCATTTAAATGTTATGAATGACCCTACTCATAATCCAAACATACTTAGCATCAAATTGCTCCCCACTTACTAGCTGCTGTTTGTGTTACTGTTTGTAAGCTTTCCTAAAGTTTTGCCATTGATAAGAATGCAATTTAATAGAATTTATAGCAAAAGGTTATTATGAGCAATACAAACTTCTACAAAAATATAACTTTTGGTACCTAATAAGCTTTCCATTCTATCCATTTCCTTAAATAATAGCTTTTATTTAATATTGGCACTCACTTACCATATTGTTAACATTTATTATAGAACATTAATTTCTGTAAAAAAGTTTTCACATGTAAGTTCCAACATTGCCTTGTCAACTTGTAAAGAGTCTCCTACCTGTGCAGTCTCTGTACACTCTTCCTGTTGTGTCAGCTCTATTTTATGGTAACATTAATTTTTAGGGACAAATAACTTTGTGTTATCCTCGTGATGGATTTCATTTGGATGTTAAGAGGAGTTTAGGTCTGAATATTTCAACTTCATTTTTCCTATATTGTGGTACTAGAAATAAGATAGAAAGGTTAATTAGTTTCACTCATGGAAATCAATTGAACAGATTTAGTATCTCATGAATCACAAATGTTACTTCTGCGTGGATGGGTTACGCATTAGAGCTGCAAAATTGTTCAGATTCTATTAATGCAGGCTCCTTCTATTGGAAAGCTAGCATCAGAGCATAATAGGATCTTTGGTCTCCATCCCTGCACCTGCACATTTTGTAAGATTATTTTTGGCTGGCTTGAGAACACAGAAGCCACTCTGCAGGTGTAATTGAAGTGGGCTTACTCTAAGCAGCTGCAGGTGTCTTGGCCACAGGAGTCTTTGTAAACTGGATGTCCTCATGTGGTGGGAAATCTTAAAGGCAATCTAGTTGTTTAGATCTTTTAGTCATATATGTGTTATGATAAGTATGATCTGTGTAATATAAAACCTTTCATAATGGCACAGGCACTGAGGCCAATAGAAGCCCACTATTGAAACCACTAGTGGCTTGGTCAAAGCCATTCTGAAAATCAGGCACGGGGAAGTATATCCCAGGCAGTGTCCATGAAGTGGGGTGTCTGCCATCAGGGCCAGGAGAGGTTGGTATGATTTGTCCCATGCCCTTCATGCCACTTCCTCTCTATTTACCCATCAGTCTTCTCATCCCTTGACATTACTTCATTTCATATCCACAGCTGATCTGTCCTTCCCTGGGAGGAGCTTCTTGCCTGAGGGCAGGTAGAGGGTGGGGAGCCTTCTCCTGTTGCTCCAATTGCAGAAAAGAAGGGGGTTCCCATGCCAGGGCAATGCTACCTATAGCTCAGTCCTCCAACAGACACGATCTCAGATTCCAGCAGCAGTCTTGAGCACTGGACCAGAAACCCCAGGAGCAGTAAATTGACATCTGGTTGACATCAAGCTCAGAAGCTCTGTGAGCTACAGAGAGCACAGCCACATCTCACCATGGGTTTTCTAAGGAGCAGATTGAGGAGATCCATGCAGCCTTTGTTTTGACAAGAATATGGATGGTAAAATCAGTGTCCAGGAACTGCATGATGTTATAATCCCTACATCTTTGTTTAATCCTCCCCTGATTACACAAAGTAGATAACTACATTGTTCATTATCACAGTTCCCAGCTGGGAAATTAGAACGAGAAAGAACTGTAGAGGTGTCACAGAGGTGCTGAGAAAGGATAATTCCGGACACAGGCATTCTGAGGCACTGACACAGGGTGGCCTTCCTCCCAGAAATGCTTAGGTAATGAATAAACATCTCACACATATTTTCTAATAACATTATTATACTTTTGCACTTGCATAATTCATTTGTTTATAAATATAAATGTTCTTATACATATTCAGTACTGAGTCCTTAAATTTGTGGTTTAAAGATGAAAAGTTATTATGTTGAAAGTAATAATTTCTTGTGAGTAGTATCTTATGAGTTACTAGAAACCGTAACCAGAATTAACCTGTGTAAAACTGGATATAACAATCATTGTGCTCTAATTGATTCATAAAGCATCACTATTTTCCTGGATATAAAAATATGAAAGGCCTTAAATTTCAATTGCATTTTCAACTATAATTAACAATTGAAATTCCATGTACATAGCTATATAGCCTATGATACGACTAAGGATACATTAGTTTTGAATTATTTCAAAGCCACATGATAAATGAAAAAACATTGTATGATATAATTCTTTAGGGCAATTAATTAAAATATACAATTATATTTATTTCTTCAAGAGAAAATCTAATTCACTGAAATATAATAAATACATTTGTGGACTGAGAAAGAGTAGAATCTCTGTAGGCTGAAATATTTGAATCTTGGTCTGCAGTTCATCAAGTATTTGTATAGGATAAACACGTATGCCCTTGTTGGAAGAGGTGTGGCACTGGTCATGGGCTTTGGAGTCCTATGAAGCCATGCCATTCACTGTATCTCACTCTCTGACTTGTGTTTGTGGGTCAGATGTAAGCTCACAGCTTCTGCTCACGTTCCATGCCTGTCGGCCTGCTGCCATGCTTCTACCTAATAAACTCTTCTATAAGTTTGCCTGGTCATGGTGTTTCTTACCAATCTGAAAGTAATTAAGACAATATTGAATGAATATTACGCAAAACATTCTCCTGTGGTAGGAATACTTCTCAGTGGTAGAGCAATCACCTACCATGCATTAGTCCCTGGGTTCAATTACCATCATCATAAAAATTATCTAAAATAATCTTAAGAATAATTAAGGATACTATGAATCTTAATACCACATTCAATCGACCAAATAGTTTCAGCTTTCAATGTCCACTTAAAGGTCCTTAGCAATTAAATATAGGGATGGTACCAGGAAACATTTTTGTTATTAGTTTTCATTTTTATTAATAGGTACATATTTAACTTCAAATTCAAAAGTGTCTTGTATTTACAGTTTGGTCTAGAGGCAGAAATACTGTATAAGGCAAAAGAATAATAAAAATATAACTAATGAATTTGTAGTGAACTGAAAAGGCAGTAGACAAAGTGCTTTCATTAATAGTATGTGATAATTTACTTACAGACTGTATTATAAAACAGTTGTTGAAATTTAAAATTTACACAAATGTTTTTTTTTTCAGATCCAAAGTGTCCACTCAATAAATTACTGTAGTGAAACACTCTTTAAATAATCATCACCACACTATGTATATATTAAACTTGAGTTTGCATACTTCAATTCTAGTTAGACAAGAAATCTCACAATTGAAGTCACTTAGTATTATGATATTTAGTCATAAATTTAATTTTACTCATTGATAATTACATACTGCATGGTTTTATCATATCCATTCCTACACTCAGCTCTTCCCCTACCCAACTAACACACTTCATGTTCTTTTTCTACCTTAAGGGCAGAAAGAAAAGAAAAGAAAAAAACAACTCAAAATGCTAATTCTAGTTGTTGATATCTACCCATGAGCAACAGTCTGCCTTACAGTGTGGTTGATATATACATAGTGTCACTCCATTGAAGAAAGCTGAATTTCATTAGTCAAGCAACTGTCATCTCTGAAGAGCAAACCTACATCAGTTGCTTGTGCTCACCATGCTACGTAGGCATCTTATCATTTCATGTCATTATAACAACAGGGCAAACACGTTCAATAATATAGAAGCATATAACACAAGAAATTATCTTTAGTATAGTATGTAGCCAAGAAATTTCCATTTTACTGTTATCAATAATCTATGTTTATCATGGATGTTACCACATTTCACACACACATATGGATATGTGGATATATGCGTGTATATGTATGTGTGAAAACCAGTGCCCATAGGGGCCTGCATTATCATAGATGGAAATCTGTTTCAGGATGCATTGCCCTCAGATAGGTTTTGGTTGTAGTGGCAATCATTAACATTAGTCTTTTTCTGTAATATTTTTGTTTTCCCTATCTCTGTCCCATTGCACTACTTTCTCCATTTTCCTACAGTTCAATAAAATTTTTTTATTTTTTATTTACTATAGAATGATGAGTACACACCTCAGACAACTCATAAAAGCTTTTAGTATTTTGAAGGTACTCATCTCAGAATCTCAATTCTGAAAATTTTGAAATAGAACGTAGTTGGATTTTCTCCTTCCACTTTTTCCCTGATTCAAACTTCATATAGTAAGCTGCAGTTAAATTTAGAAGACTTGAGTATGAGACTAATGACTTTCAATCCGGTGCAACTATGTAACCTTTAAAATTCAAGTTAAATCAGTGCTTGCAACATTTACTATGAATTACAACAAATGGTTGTATCGGAATCAGAGCCCAGAACAATCATTAACTGCCTCTTCTCATTTCAGTCTTGCCCATGGCTAGATTAAGGTTTATTGGCATCCTCTTATATTCTTTCTGCATCATCAGCCCTATGGAAACCGAGACACAGTTGCCTGAAACTCCCCGAAGGCCAATCTGTTTCTCCCCTACCACATGCCTTCATTCAATTCCCTAATCTGAGTTCTGGTACGTTCTAATACTTACCAGATTTTTAAAATCTATATATAATTCTTTTACCAAAAATCAAACCACTCACTTTCCTTGGGATATCGTCAAAGAAGCCTGGTTGTTTTCTAGATAAATAGCTAAAGACTACGTGGGAACCAATGAGTATCTATAAAAATTATGGAACAAGATGATGGTCTGTCTTTAATTAAGTATAATAATGGCCATACTAAAATGTGAAGCCTATAAAAGCAAAGCTAGACTTGATTTTCTCAGATCATGCTCCATGCAAGAATCATAGGTTCTTAAAGTTACAATTTAAGAAAATTCAAAATCAATGAAGAAAGTATATTTTAATATTGAATTCTAATTTCAAGTAGTTACATAAACTGATTTTTTTTTTTTGGCAGCTGAGATTTTTTTATCAAGTTAATTATATATTGGCATATATTTATCTGTTAATTATCTCCCTCTTATGATCATGTTTAATAAAACAAAGGAGTTTTACATTTTACTCCACTGCAGTAAATCACCATTAATTGTCACTGAGAGCACCTCCTTTCTTCTCATAGATTCTCATGTTCTTCCTTCTTGAACAGGTAATATTTAGTTGTTAAATACTTTTTTAATTTAATTAATTTATTCAGGTTACAACTCAATTGTTATCCCATCACTTGTATCCTCCTGACCCTCCCTCTACTGGAAGTCTTGCCTGGCTACAGGAGGTGGCCTCTTTGGGTTCCATATCCTTCTCTGGTAGAAGTCTCAACTAGGATTACCACCATAGACTGCTAGAAGCCTCCTCCAGAGATGAGTCACTCCCTCCCCCACACTGCACTCATTTATGCTCTCTCTCCCAGACTTGCCCCCTCCCTACTTCTGATCCCTGCCTCTGCTATAGGTTCCCTCGTTATAAGTCATATCAACTTGTTTGAGATTTGCTGTGATCTCATGGAGACAGTGACATACTTATTTTGGGCATTGCATAAAATATTTGTAATGAGTGCTTATTTTCACATAAGATCATAGTAAATTGTGCAAGTGATCGCGGTTTGGGTTTTGTGGACCTCTTCCGTAAATTGGTAGTCTTTGTTGTGTAGTCATGATATTTATATCTCAGATACAGGAAACTTAGGTAATGTTTTATGTGCTTACTGTTGAGTTAGGATAGATTATTGTGAATTTGATTATCTCGTTGTCACAGGACTTTCAGTTCTTGTTTCCCGACCCTAACTGCTATTGCTCCATTGATCATTTTATGGATTCATGTGAATTTCTGACTCATATTGGATAATCACCTTAATACTGGGATTCCGTCAGCTAGAGGAATGTATATGTCTCCTGATAACTATGCCATAGTGTAGAAAGCTTGATCTGAAATATATAGTATATAAAATTTAGCATATAATATTTATGAGACACACTTGATAGGCTGCCATCATGTAGGAAGAACTGGACAATATTGGACTACATGTTCAAGAATGTAGGAAATAAGTTTGATAGCACATGTATACATATATACACATTCTATTCTCATAAAACGGCATCAGGGTTTTATATTTTTGTGTCCATTTTATAGTAATATCAAAATATCTTTTGCTAGAAAGAACACACCACAAAAGAAAGGCAGAAACAAGAGGAACAAGCCAGTGAAAAGCTTTGAAGAGTAAAGTAGGTCACCAAGACAAGCAGAAAATATACAATACCTTCTCTTGGAAATAAAGTAGTTGCTGAAAGATGCACTAGAGCTAGTGATGTTTTTAATAGAATAAAATAAGAGTTAAAAAAAACTCTTGAAATATTATTTATAGCATGAATCATTGCATGATCCAGGGAAAATGGGCTTTTACTAAATGTGAAAGACTGATGTGAAATCTTACCTAAAATTTGAGTTCTTTTTAACAGGACACAGATAAGGTCATTATTAAAAAATAGTCAAAAAAAGGAAAAGATAATTTCTCAGAATGAAGTGAAAGTTGTTTTGAATAAACTCACTTTAAAAAATAATGCCAGATTTGCTCAAACAAATCTAAAAATGTCTTGATGCAGAGGATGGGCTTAAAACAGGCACATGGGAAAAAGAATGTGAGGTTAACAAATTTGAGGCAATTGAATAATTTAGTGTTTCAGTGTTGTGTTTAATTACTGCTCTTTATAGTCAAAGGGATATAAACAGCTCAACTACAAACTGGTCTTGTTGAAAGAGAATTTAGTACAAAAATCTTTTATCCACCATTCTCCCTGCAGCTTCTTGTTCCCAACATTCATATGCAAAAATGTTTCAAAATTATGTGTAGCCCACATTGATTCATATATGCAAGCATCTTTTTCTCCGGGCAACATTTCATTTTCCCTCCACAAGCAACTCCTTCTTTGTTCTCCTTTCACGCTCAACATCGTCTTATTTATCATATTTCAGACCTGTCCACACTTGATTCCTAGTGTATCACAAGGTGAAACCTCTACCTGATCCTGCATAAGAAAGCCTCTCTCTAATCACTTGCTATGATCAAAAGTCCTCTCTGCACTGCACTGGATGGTTGTGACACATGTTTTAATTCCACCCAGGTCTACCTTAGTGAACCAGTGCATTTTTGGTGGCTTATGTACTAGTGAAAGAGCTAGGAGTAGCTTAAACTTAAGCACAGATAACTCATATTTTGGTTTAGAGCCTAGCCATGAATGGCTGAGCCACTTATAAGTGGACATTAGCTCAACTTGGATGTCCTCTGAGAGACTCCACTCAGCAGGGGATCTAGACAGATACTGGAACTTGCTGCTAGACTCCAGGTGGAGCACTGGGAGTGGTATGGAAGAATGTGGGGATAGAAGGACCCAAAGGGTTCAGGAGCACCACATGGAGACCATCAAGACTGGTGGATCTGGATGCAGGGGGGCCTTCACAAACCGTTGCACCAACCAAGGACAATGCATGCAGCAAACCTAGACCCTCTGCTCAGATATAGCCAATGGGCAGCTCATTCTTCAATGTTATGGGGGGAGCAGGAACTGCATCTGACATGAACTCAGGTGCCCCTGGTTTGATCACTTCCTTTTAGTGAGGAGGCCCAGTGGCGCACAGAAGAAGGGGAAGCAGGCTATCAGGATGAGACCTGATTGGCTGTGGTCTTATGGTGATGTAGATTGTTCCCTTCTGTCATAGGTCTAAGGAAGGAGGGAGGGAGAGAGGATGGGACTGGGAGAACAAGATGGAAGGGATAACAATCAGGATATAAGCTGAATAAATGATAATAAAATATAAAAAACATTTTAAAAGAGAAAAAAAATAAATACATCATGAAATTTGCATGGAAATGAATGGGTAAGGTATCACAGACTCAGAAAGACAAATATATTATGGATTTGCTTCTAAGTGATATTCGCTGTTAAATCAGTGATAACCAAGCTACAGTCCAAAGACCTACAGAGGACAGGTATAGTTCTGGATGGAAAAGGGTAGGATATAATGAGAAGAAAGATGGGCAGGGAGAAGAGAGGAAACGTGGTAGAGAACACAGTGAGACAGCTAGAAAGAAGGGCCATTTGAGAGATCGTATGGAAATTGTCACCAATAACTGCTGGAGCAGGGAAAAGTCAATTTTCTTCATGAGAGTGACACTGAGTATATAAACCACTCCAGGCCTGGCTTCATGTTTAGGAGCAGTTAATAAACAAATAATGTACTTCTCAGATTTTGGGTTTTTTTTTTCGGGGGGTTGCTTGTATTTGGTTATAGCTTGGTGTTTTTTTCCTTTCTTTTTGTGTTTGGTTTTATTTTATTTTCTTGGTTTGGGGGGTCTTTGTCATTGTATTGGAGTTTTTTGTTTTATTTTATTTTATTAATTTATTCATATTACATCTCAATGGTGTTTTTGTTTTTTTAGAAAGAACTTGAATTTTGGATGGTAGGGAGGTGGAGAGAGCCTGGAAGGACTTGGAGGAAGGCAAGGATGTGAACAAAATGTATTTAAATTTAAAATTGTCTTAAGAAGTAAAAGTATAATGAAATACAGGGAATTAAAGTAAGTTTTAAAGAAGAAAAACAAGGAGATGTAGAAGAGGAAGGGGAAGAAAAAGAAGAAGAAAGAAGGAGAAATTGCTCAAAGGCAGATGCAGTAACCAAAATCTGGGCTAGGGCCACAACTCAGGAAAGCTGCTAGTCTAGAATTATCTGCCTAATGTGTAAACAGTTCAGCTGGTGGTAGATTTCATCTGAGCAACTATTGCGGCTTATGTTACCTTGAGCTGTGTCTGTGTTTACTTAAATTTCTGAAGCTTTCTGAAACTTGTGAGTTGTTTAATTTTACTTATTGTAAATTTTGTTTACCATCTGAGTTTCTCTCCAGAAAGGATTTTTTTTATTTAGAAAAAAACTGTTAACTATACTTTCTTCCTTCCAGCATTTTCCTTCTGCTTTTTCGAACCACAGTCATTAGTTTGATTTTTTTAATTAATTTATTCATATTACATCTCGATTGTTAGCCCTTCCCCTGTTTCCTCCCATTCTTCCCTCCCTCCCATTTCCCCCTTCTCCCCTCCCCTATGTCTGTGACTGAGGGAGACCTCCTCCCCCTATATATGCTCTCAGAATATCAAGTCTCTTCTTGGTAACTAGCTATCCTTCCTCTGAGTGCCACCAGGTCACCCCATCCGGGGGACATGGTCAGAAAAGGGGCACCAGAGTTCGTGTGAGAGTCAGATCTTACTCTCCACTCAACGGTGGAGAATATCCTGTTTGTCGGCTAGGTCTTGGTAGGGGTTTGAAACTTACTGCCTATATTCTCCTTGGCTGGTGCTTTAGTTTGAGGAGGATCCCAGGATCCAGATCTGCCTGTCATAAAGTTCTTCTTGTAGGTTTCCAGGACCCTGTGGGTCCTACTATTTCCTCTTTCTTCCATGCTACTCTTGCCTAAAGTCTCAATCGGATATCCTCTCCTTTGACCCACTTTCTTGGTAAGTAAAGATTTTCATGGGACATATCCCTTGGACTAGTGTTTTGATATAAGTGAGTATATACAGTTTGTCTCTTTTTGCTTCTGGTGAACTCACTCATTATGATAATTTCTAGATCAATCCATTTGTCCACAAATGAAAAATGGGAATAGGGCTTCCTCAAGACCCAGCCATCCCACTCCTTGGAATATACCCAGAAAATGCCCTACCACATAACAGGGACATATGCTCAACCATGTTCATAGCTGCTCTACACATAATAGCCAGAACATGGAAACAGCCTAAAAGTCCCTCAGTAGAAGAATGGACTAAGAAACTGTGATGTATTTACACGATGGAATACTACTCAGCTATTAAAAATAAGGAATTCCCGAAATTTGTGGACAAATGGATTGATCTAATTTGACTTTTTAAACCATGAATTGATACCTAGTACTCTTCTTCACTTGTCTACCATCTTTTCCCAAAAACCAATGTTAACTTATATTATGTCTTATATTTAACTAAAACTTCAACCTGAATACATGGTTAGCTATTGATCAGGTAGACGTGTGTCTTTTTATATTTCCTGTGTACTATCAGATTGACTTCGACAGCTGTTGAATATTATCACTATCTCTGCTCTATAGACAAGCTCTTTATATATTTACATAGTCAATGCCTTCTAGCACTTTCATTGTTTCTGTCCTGTCAGCATGTTCTCCATGTAACCTTAAATGTCACTCAGGAAAACATTTATAAGCTATTTTATTTAAACAACTGGTAAAGTCTGCTTCATTGCACTTGGTACAGCTTTGGCAAGATAAAACAACAAGAAGAAATAGTTTATAATCTGTTTCCTAGGCTTATTGCAGTACCACAAATTTGATAGAATAAAATTAATTATTTCACTCTAGTGGGAGTCAGCCATCTGAAGCACAGCTAATCATACTTAATTGATAGACTAAGTCTGATATTTTACCATATTGTTAATCTTTTGAAGATGGTATGATTTATCTGGTGTGTAAAAATAATTCCAGATACTGTTTAATCTTAACTTGACCTTTCTTCATTTCCGTATTCCTTTTTCCATCTTTGTTGTTGTTGTTGTCATTGTTGTTGTTGCTTGATACAAGGGTTCTCTGTGTAGCCTTGGTTGGGTGTCCTGGACTTACTTTGTACACCAGGCTAGCCTCAAACTCATGGAGACCCACCTGTTTCTGCCTCTCTGAATGCTGGAATGAAAGGCCTTTTCCACATCTGGCTGCCTTTTCCATCTTATAACAGAGCATTAATTTTAAAACCTACTTTGATATGGGATTATATGACTGAAAATCTGTACACTAATTTCATATGTGAATATAATACTTTCTAAGTAGAAATCAAACTGGCTTCCATTTATTAGTAAGCAGTAACCATGACATTTATTAAGATCATGTTATTTCTTAATAATGAGACTTCAAAATGGTAGACACTCACACGAATTATAACTAAACTCAATCTATTGGAAAACAAGTTTGATGTTGCTTTATTAATAATAATAAAAGCCATGAAACAGGTTTGGGAAGTAGTAATTGTCTTCCAAATAATGCTTTTTATGATAACTAGTGTTGTCAAATTGACAAAATCTAGACTCACCTGGGCTTATAAATTGCCTTTGGGGGTTACATTTAATATCTTAAATTAGGTAGGAATGTCTGCCCACTGTAGATGGCACCATAACCCAGGCAGCAGAATCTGGCTGTACAAGAGTGGAGAAGACAAGCAGGGCACTAGCATGCATGCATCCACGGCTCTATTTTATGTGTGAGTGTCATGTGAAAAAGTTTGAGTCTATTGCTGCCTTGACTTTCTCATTTTTATAGAAGATAATCCGCAAACTGTGAGCTGGAAAGAATCCTTTCTTAGTTTGCTTTAGTCATACAGTGGAAGGAAAAGAAGCCAATACTTTATGTTCATAACTTCTAGAATTTTCTTCTGTTTTTCCCTTAATTGGTAGCAGAACACAGGAGCTTAAACCTAAAACATGACAATGACTATGTTAGATATTATCTATATCAACATGAATAAATTTAAATTTTCACTTGTAAAAGGGAAGGATAGTCTTGTTATGCTTTGCTAACAGTAAAAGTAGAAAATTTCTACAAAATAGTTAGTGTAATATCTGGTGTTTAAATAATGCTTCTCATATACATGTATATTATTTTTCATATATATATATAATAAACTACATACAGCAAGAAGAAGTGTGAAACAATCAGGAATTATATAAATGTTACAATCATAGTGATTTGGCTGTTTGTATTTGGCAGCATTGAAGAAAATATCTTTTCTATCTTGGTGAGTCTAAAATTCTGAATGTAAATAAATATTTATCATATATATGTAATATATATGTAATAATATAAATGTATATGTAAAAAATTAACGACGCCACCTGGTATTAACTAGTCCAGATAAGACTACCCTCCCTACCCACCTTCCTGTTTATCAGTTTTGTTTCAAAAGACTATAACACTCTTCTCTGGGGCATGGTTCCAACTCCCGAGCTCTGAGCTGTGTCCCTGACTGCTGGTAGCGACTGCCCAGATAATAAACTTTTTGCTCCACTGATAAAAATAAAAATAAATATAAAATTAACATTTCTCAACTGCATATTTATTTTATTTTGATGATAAATTGAATTTGTGCCTATTAGAAACATTGCTTATTTTAAATGAAAGTCAGAAGTTATGTTCAATAAGTTTAATTTGTTTTCATGTTATCAGTTTTCTCAAATTATTTCCAAAGGTATATGATCAAATTATAAATAAGCATTAGTTACTACTGCCTACAATTAACAATACATGATAATTTCTGTATTTATTAAGTGAGCAATAAAAGGCTTCTATTATAGTTAAAATTAATCTTTTTTTCTTTCTTTCCTCACTTATATTTATTTAATTGTTTTGGCTTTATTTTCACTTTTATATGAATTTTTGCAATTTTTAAAAAAAAAATTATAAGATTTTATAAGAGGGGCTATCCAAATAATATTTGCAAACCACTTCATGGACCCGAACATACACTTCGCTTCAAACTTCATAAAGTACTGTCCATGCATTTTCCGTTCCATCTGATATTCACTCACTCATACAAGAAACAGTACATTTTCTAGTGCTTTTGTCTCTGCACTGTGTATGGCATAAGGAACTGAAAGCTGCCCTCCAGCACTTAAGAAGCACAGTAATGGAGTGTGGTGAATACTGAAATGTATGTTTACCTAAGCCTAGTATAACTTCAAGGTAGAGCAAATAGTTGAGACTTGAGTACAGAAAAATGTAAGTCAAATGGGACTGGTATCACTTTGCTGTTTTTTAAAAAAAAAAAATACATAGAATTTAAAACTAAGGCGAGGAAGTCAATGAGGGAGAGAGACATTTTGTGGGAGAGCATGTAACTGCAGTAAGATAGGAGTGTGGACTTGAAGGAGAGAGATGGTGTGGATTTAGAATGAAGAAGACATAAGAGGTCAAGACATATATCTAGTAGTTTTCCTGCTGATTCTGATGCTCACTGACATCTACACACTAATGTTAATCATGGGCAAGGCTTCAGTTTTATTTTAAGTTCCTGCGAATTGGAAAAGAACAGACTTCTACGAGATCACAAGGCAAGGCAAAATAAAATAATATAAAACAAAAACCATAACGTGGAAACTGAACAAGGGAACCCAACCGAAGGAAAAAAGCTCCAAGAGCAGGAGGAAGAGTCAGAGACCCATTCATTCACACACTTGGGAGTGGCATGAAGATACTAAGCTGAAAGCTATAACATATTCACACAAGACCTGGTGCAGACCTGTGTAGGCACTGTGCTTGTTGATTACGTCTCTGTGGGATCATATGAGCCTTGCTTGTATGATTCAGTTGGCCTTGTTTTCCTGCTGTCCTCCATCCTCCTTGGCTCTTACACTCTTTCTATCCCCTCTTCTGAGGAGTTCCCTGAGCTCTGAGACGGGGAATTTGGACAAGACACCTTAGAGAAGAGCTGTGTGTTCTAAGGATTCTCTCTGTGTGTACTGTCATGGTGTTGCTCTGTGCATCTGTTCCTGTCTGCTGAAGGAGGAAGTTTCTCTTAGGACGACTAGATAAGGCATTGATCTGTGAGTACAGTAGGATATCATTTGAAATCATTTTATTGTTCTCTACTTTTTGATCAATAGTGTTTGGTTTTACCCTAGGTCTTTAGGCTACATAGTCTCTGGTTCTTGGTCACCTAAGCAGTATTGGGTTTGTATGTGGTTTCAAAGAATGAGCTTTAAGCCAAGTCAGACCTTGCTTGACTGCTAATTTAAGTTCTGAAGGACTGTTGTCTTAGCATATCCTTCAGGCAGGATGGATTGTGGGTCAAAGGTTTTGTGGCTGTGTTGGTGTTTATGTTTCTCTTTTGGTAGCCTATAGAATACCTTCTGGCACCAAAGACACTTTAACATAAGAGTGAAAGCTCCATGTAGGTAACTAGCTCAATCTCTCCATGTTCAATGAGTTGTGTGGATGTTGTCCTTGGCAAATGGGGCCCCCACAGTCCATTTCAGAGAGCAACCCATTGTCTTAGTAACAGTCTCAATTCTGCGTGTATTGCTTTTTTTTATTTTCACAGGAGCTCATAGATAAGTGTTTCCCTGAGCCTCAGGGGACCTTAGGTTTGGATTTTTGAGAAAATCTAGAACTATTGAGATTATGGAAATTCTTGGAGCTGGACTAAATGCATTTTGCATTGTAAAATGGATATGAGAGTTCTTGACGGTTGGGATGTTATTGTTTGGTTATGAAATGTCTCTCAAATGTTCATGAGTTGGTCCTCAAATGGAAGTATAATTAATTGATGATTGTATCAGAAAGAAGTTACTTTGTCAACAAGTTAGCCCATTGATGAAATCATAGCTGGATGGATTGTTGGGATGAAGATTGTAGTTAGTAAAAGTAGGTCATGGGGTACATCTCTGAAAGTTATGTTTTGTCCCTGGTCCCTTCCTGTCTCTTCTCTGCTTATTGTTCATAATGAGACAGGTCACTTTGATTCCTGCCATCATGTTTTTCCTCACCACACACTGGCCCAGAAATACCTGGGCCTTGTTACTGTAGGTAGGAATCTCTTGTATTAGTCAGTTTGCTTGTTCCTTTGACCACATACTTAATAAAAAGCAATCTAAGGGAGGAAGGACTTATTCTGACTCAATTTTAAAAGGAATAGATCTTCATGGTGAGGAGGTATGGCAGCACACAGCACTGAGGTGGTAGGAGAGTGCTGTAGCTACTTCCTCACGTCTTGTCATATGAGAGAAAGGACAGGAAGATGGAAGCAGTACTTGCTTATCACCTTCGAGTTTCTCCTCCAACAATTCACTTCCTCTAGCTAGGTCCCACATGCCAGAATATGTACTATTTCTCAGAGTAGCCATAGCAGCTGGGGACAAAGTGTACAAGATGTATACTGTGGAGGATACTTAACTTTCAAATTACATAACCTTTGAGTTAGTTAGCTGAAATAAATCTTGCTTAAACTGTTTAAAAATGAGTGTTATTAGGAAAAACCACAAGATTCCAAATAATTTTTACCTTTCTAGTAATGTTTTAAATAAGTAGAAGTCTTTTTAAAAACTTGATTTAATACTTTAAATCTGATCAGATTTCATTTTTCGTTGAATTTAATATACCTGATTATGTCTGATCAGTAAATATTTGCTTTCTGCACAGAACTCTCTGCAATTTAGAGATTTAGTTTTATCAAATTGCAAATGTAAGAAAAATTTTCATTTACAAATCTGGAAACACTAAGCAGTTCTCTAAGTTGTTTCTTTTTGTTTGTTTGCTTGCTTACTTTATTTATTTAGTCACTTTACATCCTGGTCATAGCCTAATCCTTCCTCTCTTCCCGGTCCCACTCTTCTTTCCTCTCTCCTCAAGCCCCTCCTCTATGTATCAAATAAGGGAAACCTCCTTCCCATCTGCCTCAGCTGTCTGTTCACATTAGGACTGAGCATGTCTTCTTTCCCTGTGGCGTGGCAAGGCAGTTACACTAAGGGGGAAGTGATCAAAAACCAGGTATCAGAGTCCAAGTCAGAGATAGCCCCCGCTCCCGTACTAGAGGACCCACATGAAACCTGAGCTGCCAATCAGCTATATTTGTCTAGGGGGATGTAGGTCCAGGCCATATATGGTCTTTGGTTGGTGCCACAGTCTCAGCGTGCTCCTCTCAGCCTTTATAAGTTGTCTTTGGTCATCTTTTTGTGAAATTCCTGTCACCTCCATGTCCTGTTCTCCTTCCCCTCACTTTTCCATAAACTCCCTATGCTTCACCCAAGCTTTGATTGTGATTCTCAGCATCTATTTTGAAGTGCCTCTCAGAGGTCAGCTCTACTAGGCTCCTTGCTTAGCTGATTCTTTAGGTTCAAGTATTTTTGTGTGGTTTTGTTTTGATTTGTTTTCTGCTTCAGTTATGAAATACTTGGGATGAAATAATCTCTAAACATGTATGCAGTCATATTGCTAGGATTTCATGGATACGACCCCTGATGGCACGATCTCATACACAGCGCACACCAACTCCTCTAGTTCAAACAGTTATTCCATACCCTCCAAGTTTCAACCCTAGACAAAAAATTACCAGCTACTAAGGAATACTGAGAGAGCAGGGAAAGTAGTCTTCCTAAGGGAAGATCACATTAGTTGGTTATCCAATACCATATGGTAAGCCTTGGAAACACACATACAAAGAACAATTTTGTAGAATGAACATGTTGTGTATATAATATATATCTACATATATAAATACATATACATAATGTATGCATAACAAAAAGTAATGATAAAATATGCCATTCATTGAAAGAGAGCAAAGAGGGCAATATGATAGTGTTAGGGTGAAGAAAAGAGAAGGGAAATGATGTAATTATGCTATAATATCAAAAAATAAAATGAACACATAAACAATGATGTGGAAATTTACAATATTATCTAAGATATTGATGCTCAGCTGGGTGGAATTTAAAAAAATTTTTTTTATTAATTTATTCTTGTTACATCTCAATGGTTATCCCATCTCTTGTATCCTCCCATTCTTCCCTCCCTCCCATTTTCCCATTATTCCCATCCCCTATGACTATTCCTGAGGGGGATTTCCTCCCCCTGTATATGCTCATAGGAATTTTTTTCTCTAAAATTCTGTCTGCAGTAAGTCACAAGATTTTCTTTACCCTGGGGCCCATCATGGGCTGCAACACTGAAAATACTTTCATTCACATGTCCTGGTATCACCGTGCATTGGTGAAGTAGCAGTTGTGGTTAGCTATGGCTTTCTCCACAGTTGGTTAAGCTTCCTTCATGCTAGCCTAGGCTTCTAACTTGAAGTCTAGAACTACCTGTCTTTTCAGGAGGCAGGCAGGATAATGGATTTACATTGCAATGATTTCTATTTTATTCTAGGGAATCAGGTATGCTGTTCAGGTTTAAGGAAGATAAATACACTCCACCACTTACTGGGAGGAATATCACAAGTACAAAGACATGACATAAAACATTTGGTTAAAATACAATATTATATTATGGGATGTAGCTTATTTTATGATTATTTCTGAGTTCAGACTTTCTAGTCTCTCTAAAATCTAGCCATTATCAGAAAAAAAAAATAAACTTAATGTCATGTGAAAGCATACAATTGATTTTTAAATAGGCTATTTATTAGACAAATATTTAAATATATCAATACTTGTAAAAATTATTTTCTTATTTTGCAAGTTGTTATTCTGAAAGTCATATGTATAGCATAGTTTATGCATCTCTACAAAAATATTCAGCATCTGTGTCATTTATTGTATCTTCTCTACCTCTAACAGTGATAATAAAATTTTATGAGCTAGCAATTCATTTGTGGTAAGACATTCATTCCATATGCATCCCATGTGGAAAGAATAATCTGTTTATAGTATAATATTTTACAAACTCAAACTTTAAATAGAATGATTTAAGTGCTACGTAGCACATGTTCTGGTCTGTGTTAGAAACTAGGAGTTGGGATAGATTTTAAAACGATGAACAATGAAGGGTCATGAAAAATTTAAAGCAATAAAGATCTTTACCAGGGGCATACATTTTAAGGTGTGAGACTTGAAGAATGGGGTATAGAGAGAGAACACTCACTATTCATATATGTGTCTAGTGCTCCTGTGAACTTTTAATAGCCACCATGGCACATTTAGGAACTGAATGTTGTGATTCTTCTACTTAAAGAAAAGTGAAAAAGAGACCCCGAAATTCTAGAAAATCTGTACCCCATCCAGGCCAAAATTTCAGAAGTTTTTAGGAAACTTAACAGAGAAGTACGTAATAGAAAAAGGAAAAAATTCAATCAATCCTATGTCATGGCATATTGTCTACTGAGGTCTTAAAATGGATGTGCTTTTACTAATAAAGACATGGACCTTGTCTATGATATGGATGGCTAAAGTTGAAGAAGATGATAGATGGATCTTAGTGTATCTGGGAAAACAGAACAAACAAAGCAAAACCTGTAAACCATAAGCTGCATTTGATAACTGATGATTGCTAATCCTCTCTGGTCAGTAAGATGTTTTGTATATTCAGAAAAGAACTGTTTCTAAATAAGAAGGAAAACAATCCGATTGTAGATACCCTTTCTTTCAATGCCCCACCCACACTTCTTAATCTCTAGAGTTTCTTATTATTTCTACGTAATCAATGGTTTTCAGTATATATTTACTCATTCCTGAAGCTTTACAACGTAGTAAAGAAACAGCTTGCTATCAAAGTATTCCCCCTTGTCCAATAAGATGCAATAGATATTTCCCTGAAAGTTCTTGAGTTTAGCATCCTTATCCAGTATACAGTGATAATTCCCTTATATGATCTGTGTTAGATTGTGATATTATATAATCTCACTTGCTTGCATTCTAGTTTCTATAAAATGAGGGTACCTTAACATTCTATGATGCATTTTAAAATATTTAGAAGAAAATTCTCCTGGGTATTGTTTAATATTCATGTACAAAGTCAAGAAGGTAAGGCAAGATCCCAATGGAGCTATCCAGAGTTTTTAAAGTGCACTTCTGGGTCATGGACTATGAAAATTATCTCATTTATTCTATTATCAGTTTAAGTGCCAGAGGTAACAGTGTTTCTCAATTCTACTCATCGGCAACCTTTGCCCTCTTTTTCTGAGTACCCTTAGACATACAAAACTCCAACAAAAATTACCTAAATTTCTTTATTAAAGACTTATTATTTCTTGGGGGCACTCACCCTTAGGACATAATGTTACCTCCTTTTGCCTGCAAGTATCCTAGTAGGAGCACTTTGGCAAGCTTCATACAATATGAGTGTTAAAGATCATTTTTCTTTATTTTCGTCATCCTTTGAAAGGCTCTTTTAAAACATGTGGTATGGTTAACATGAAAGCTTGTATCTTGACAGTAAGTCTCTACCATATCTTTTTGCCAGCAGCCATCTGTCAGCAGGTTCAAGCTGGACTGTCACTACTGTTAAACTAAATTACACCGTCAGTGGGATGAAAACCCATTCAACGACAAGTTATCTTCTACCTCCTCTGTTTCCCTGTATAACATCACCTACAGAATTGTGTCCCCCAAATGATAATGTCATGCTCCCTGTCACTCAGACCCTTGCTTTCTAAACCGAGCAAGAAAGAAAACCTTGAAAGGAATTTAGAAGTCTCTGTGAGATTTGTTTTTAGATGTGTCTAAGGATTCTAACCTCCACTTTTCAGAACCACAAAAACTTTGATTTTTCACCTTACAAGTCTTTCACTGTACTGTTTTTCTCAAGTAAACAGTGACTCCGGGCTGAAGGCAAGAGCCACAGAGGTGTGGACAGAGATAATAACCACAACAGTTATTATTAGCACCAGGTTAAGATGTACTGAGCAACAATACAAAGGGAGAAATCACATTATAGCTGCTGTGGTAAGGAAAATAAGTGTCAAAAGGAAGATAAGTTAGAATACAGCCGTGAAAGGCATTTAACTTCTTTATTGATATAGAAATGTTTTCTGTTCCTTTTTCCAGACCAGTGCTTCCTTTCAAAGGCATATTTATATAATTTTATACAGAAAATTTCAAATAAAACATGACAGACAAAAAGCCTCTTACTTTAGGTTTTTGAATGAGTCAGGAAAAATGGTTATTACATTCAGAAGATCCTCAAGTATTGAGATGAAGCCCATTACCTGAAGAGTATTTTGTTATTTACAAATAAAGGAAAGCAAGGTAACTGCCAGAAACCACAAAATCTTAGTACTTTTCCATGTACAGTTGTAAGTTGTCTATAAGTAACATAGGTTAGGATACTTGTTTATAATCACCAAAATAAGAACTTCGAACATCAGAACAATATGTATTTACCTATTTTTATAAATTATGTTGTAATTTGATGCACTGTGGTTATTTTCTAATATACTCCACACAGACTTTAAAAACCCTGAATATATGATTTAAAATGGGGCATTGAATAGCTGGATAAAAGTCTCAGTTGGTAAAATGATCACTACATAAGCAAGTAGACTTAAATCTAATCAACAGCCCCAAACAGAGGCTGAGCAGATGTGCACATATGTATTCCCATGCCTGTAGAGGTAGAGGCATTAGGCTCTCTGAATTCTATTTACCATTCATATTTTCTTAATCCAGAAGATACTGATTTAGGGAGACACTGCCTCAAAATTTGATTGGAGAGTGATTGAGTTTGAGAGTGATTGAAAAAGACAGCAGAGGTTGAACTCTGATGTACACAGGCATACACACACACACATACACACATACATATACACACAATACACATACATACAAACACACACACATATATACACACACATACACATATATACAAACACACATATATATATACACACATACACATACATACACAAACATACACACACACACACCATTAAGTAATATTTAGGTTGAATGAAATCAACACAGCTACTTACAACAGGCAAGATGAAAATATAGAAGAAACAGAATAAAGGAAAATATTATCCCATCTTATCAATGGTATTAGACATGATACATAATATTCATATTCTTAAAAAGTCTATTATATTGAAAATTGTTAGCAAGTTATATCACAATAAGATAATCTTTGTTTGAAACATGAGGTAAGAGTCAAAGGAACTTTTTGATACACCATTTTTAGCTGGCATTTGAATTGCCTCTTTAGAGAAAAGAGAAGGAATCCTTAAACAACAATTAAAGACTGTTAGAGATAGACCTCATAGGTGAAAAATTAAACTGTGTGAAATTACATGCAAGAGTTTATACGTGTTTTCAAATCTTTCTCTGTCAGTTGGTATCTACATATTACAGCTAATCATTTTAGTTACTCTTTCTTTTTGTGTCTGTTGCATCAACTGAAATTTGATAATATAGGATGTACCTCATAGGGTTATTGAGAAGATTAAATGAATCATTATTTGTAAATGCTTGAATGAACAGAATGGAATCTCAAAGTGAAGTCTTTTGTCTTATTTAATTAAGGACAAATAAAGTAAACATGAAGTAACACATCTTCTTGAATAAGCAACGTGTGCAGACATGTAGGTGGGTAAATGTCAATACCAAACTTAGTGGTCCCCTCTACTAGAAGATTACCCATCACTCTCAGGCTTCTGATTATTTCTAGAATTTGATAGAAAGTTTACACATCAAATACAATGAGTAGTATTTATGGTCTTATTTAATAATCTGCCTTTCAATGGATGCTTTACTTCTTCATCTTCTTCTTCTACATCTCTTGCTCTATCTTACATTAATAGAACTTACATGAAGGCATAGAATACCATAAAACCGTATCTGAACTATATATTCATGGGCCAGCATCTTAGAACAGCAGGAAACAGGGAATAGGACGTAAAAATATTTAGATTTGAAAAAATAGCCATCATTTAGATATTTCTCAACTTAGAATGGTATAGCGTTTTAAATTTGGTTAATCATTCAGGCAATGGGAATGTTATATACAAATGTATTTTAAACAGCAAGAACTCTTACACTATGTGCTATAATGATCATATAGAAGGGGAGGAGGTCCTGAGGGGGAATAGGGTGAAATGGGAGGGAGAGAAAGAGTGAGGAATGGGAGGATAGAAGGGAGGAATAACAATCTAGATGTAATCTGAATAAATTAATTACATTAAAATAATAATAATAAATGAAATAAAATAGCAAAATCATTTAGAAATCAGCCCCTGCTCCTCTTACTAGGGGACCCACATGAAGCCCAAATTGCTCCCTGGCTACATATGTATAGGGGACTTTGGTCCAGTCTGTGCATAGTCCTTCGTTGGTACTCCAGTCTATGAAAGCCACTTTGGTCCCTGGTTAGTTGGCTCTGGTGGGATAAAAAAGAACAGAGATGAAGGGAATGTCCAACCAATGCCGGACCCAACCTGAGACCCACTCCATGAGAGAGGCCAAACCACTGACACTATTAACTATACTCTGCTATGCTTGCAGACAGGGGCCTGGCATAACTGTCCTCCCAGAGATTACACTCAGCTTAGCATCCAAAGGGACAGGAGACTCACAGCCAAACATTAGACAAAAAAGTAGGGAGTCTTGTGGAATAGTGGGGGGATGGATCAGAACTTGATGTAACAAGAGATTCACAAGAAGATTAATATATATATTTAAAAGGATCCATTGTTAAGAGATTTGAAGTTATATTAAAGAACTTAACTTTAAGACACCTAAATTTTACCAGGTATAATTAGTTGTAATTCACTTCGTTTTGGTGGCTAAAATTCAAGAGATTAAGGTATTCATGACAAAAAGATATAATAACAAATGTAATTTTAATGTGTTATTCCAAGTTTTCTCTGTTTCAGTGTATGAAGTACATATATTTATGAGTAATAACATGGATAATCTGTTGTCACATTTCAAGAAATCCATAATTTGCAAATTTAAAACATCAATACTGATACATTTTTGCAGTGTAATATCTTATTTGCATACAGAACATCAACCCTAAATAAACTATAGTTTCTTTTAAAATTAATCAGAAGAACTTAACAGATATTCTTATTATCACTTTATTCTAAGTGATTCCTGCCCCTTAGGCATCACACTGTACTGCTTACTGGGACTGGCTTAGAGTCTGATTGAAAAGATTTCCGACATTGCTTATTTAACTATGGAAGCTTGTGTAAAAAGATCTTACTGTATATCTGCTAGAACCTTCAAATACCACTGGGAATGTTTGGGATTTTCCAACCTTTTTGTTTCTTATTATGGAAGACAGTGATGATTCTAGCTAACCCCAGGCTGAATAGACAAATCTACATACAAGTGTTAAATATAAAGAGCCATTGAATTTAGAAAAGTGGTATATATTTTATCCCACTAAGAATGGAATGACTATTTGGGCCACATAAAATGATGTAAAGAATAAGTATGGGAAAGCAAGAACAGTCTGGAATATTTCAATAGGCTCCTAAAACTAATGCATGTGGGTATGTGTGAGAGAATAACACTTGAACAGTTTTGCCAGTAACATTAACCTGAAGACTTGATACCCTATGAGCATAAACAGGGGGAGGAAATCCCCCTGAGGAACAGTCATAGGGGAGGGGAGTAAGGGGAGAATGGGAGAGAGGGAAGAATGGGAGGATACAAGGGATGGGATAACCATTGAGATGTAACAAGCATAAATTAATAAAAAATTTAAAAATTTTTAAAAAAATAAAAAAAGAAGAATGTTTATCTGATATGAGCAACATCAAGGTAAAATGAAAATGCACTATCAGTTTAACTTTTTGAGAAAACAACTCAAAATTTAATAATTCTGTAATTCCTGGAGAGTAATTATATTGTCTTCAGAGCCTCCTGTTATATATCCTATGTTAATCTAGGATTTGTATCTGTATATTACTACCATAAACTTTAAACGTAATGGATAAAATTAAGTCACAAACTTAAGTTATCACGGGGAAGAAGAAAATGAGAAGGAAGACGAAACAAAAATTTGTTTTTTGTTTTGTTTTGTTTTGTTTTTTCGAGACAGGGTTTCTCTGCATAGCCTTGGCTGTCCTGGATTTGCTTTGTAGGCCTTGTTGGCCTTGAACTCACAGAGATCTGCCTGCCTCTGCCTCCCGAGTGCTGGGATTAAAGGTTTGTGCATTCAGGTCCAGCTAATGAAAATTTTAAAAAGTGATTAAATACCCATTATAGCACCTCAGCTAGGGTTAGTGGATAATATTGCCATGAGCTGTTGTGTTTTCTGAGAATTGTGTTTTGTTTGAAAGAGTATTTCTCCTCGTTTTCATAATTTAATTTATATATGATTCTTTTAACATTAAAATAAGGTTACCTGAAAATTATGTTGGATGGAATGTTTTTACAAAGACCGAACATACAGCAATGTAGAGCAAATGTAGCTTGCATTGGGAGCTAGCTGGGAAGGCAGCTAACATTGAAAGAAAGGGCTGGATACTAGAGAGTGGTGGGGTTTTGTTGTTGTTGTTTATTTTCTTCTTTGTTTTATTTTTCTGTTTTTTTAACCAAGTTAAAAAAATTAATACATTTTTTGGAATAATTAAAAATAATACTGAGAATTTCAGATGCAGTGAAAATCAATGTAGCAGGACAGATTGAATGGTCACAGTATCATTATGAAACCAAATACAAATGTATTTTCAGTGATTGAAACAATTAGAGTGTCTTCTGTGTGTTTTATACATGTAATTTACTATATATGCAATTAAGTATATAACAATATATTTAAGTATACAAAATGATAGCTTAAATAAGAGGAGATATGGTTATATTTTAATGTGAATATTCTTGCTTTGTTCAAGTAATAGTAGAAATTTATGTTTCAATTTAAGAAATTTAGTGTAATAAGTAAGATATGTGTTTTAGTCTCTGGCATCAGTACTAGCAGAATATGGATGTACTGTTGACATGATGTGTTACTCTTGTTAGTTTCTACATCATGGTTCATGTGCTTGTAGCTTGAGCACAGATCCCATTTAGTAGAGTAGATATTTTCTTTTATTTGTTGGGAGATTATATTTGTTAGTATATTGTTGATGATTCTTGTATCTATATTTAGTAGTAATACAGGTCTGACTTTTTATGGTCTTTGATTGTACTCTTATTTGGCTTTAATGCCCACATCATGCTGGCCCATATCCACTTAAATACTCTAGATAAGATGAGCCTACTTGAAGTTAGCTCTTTCTGAAAATTTCTGTATAACAAATAATCTACCTATTCTCGTTATTTGGAAAAATGTATTATTGATGCAATTTTGCTACACATTATCTGTTGAAATTTCCTGTTTCTTCCTGAGCCCATTTTGCTAGGCTTATGTGATCAGGAATTCATTCATCTCCTCTAACTTACCAAATTTGTTGGTGTTTACTTGCTTAAATACTATCTTAGTTGCTCTATATATCCCTGTAGTATTGGTTTTATTTTGTTCTAGTCCAACATTTATTTTTTTGACTTTGACTACTTTTTTGCTATTCCAGCTATTATTTTATCATTTTCTTTCTGTTTTTAAGAAACCAATTCTTCATTTCATTGATTTTTTAATTAAATATATTTTTTATTTTTACATATACATTTATATTATTACATATATGTACAATAAACTAAAGCAATAAGAACTATGTAAAATCAGGAATTTTATAATTATTACATTCTTAGTGTTTTGGTTTGAAGAGAACATCTTTCTTATCTTGATGCATCTAAAATTCTTAATGTAAATCAGTATCTATCATATCTCCTCATTATCAACTTAAAGCAGCTATCTAGACCTAGAAATATCTTAACCCCAAACAACGGAGCTTAATTGTAAAACTAAACTATCTGGTCTTCAACACCCTCAGAGACTTGAAAAGGAATAAAATTAGTTACCTGAGTATACAGGGGGTGCATATTAGCAGCTTCTCAAATGAGAAGATGAAAGAGACAGTTTACTACCTGAGTAGTCATCCAAAACTCTGTATAACATTGGAGCATCATTTTCAGCCTTTCGGTCCAATAGACTTGACAAACATACTTGTGAGGCAGGAACTATTGAAGACTTGCTTACCCCGTCTTGACAGAATTTGACTGTGGACTATGCCTACATACAAGCTTGCCCTTTTTTTTTTTTTTTTTTTTTTTTTTTTAGCAGAATTCTGTCTGTAGTAGTTAATTGTTTGCCACATTTGAAGCCATCTCCATAAGGAGGTTCTGTGATGTTTATTATCCTCTTTGAGGTATGCTGGGTGTTGCCAGGAGTTAACCCATCTCATTGTCAATGAATCTTTAATATAATAAAAACATTTTAATGCCATAATCTATATGTGTCTGAGATTTTTGAAGACTTTATCTAACTATTTACCTTATCCTTCTACAGAATTGTATCTATCTGTCGTAATTAAGATGTATATTATTGTGATAAAAATAGGCTAGTGATTGATATTACCATGATTTGATCAACTGACAATTAACTTGTATAACTTCCTTATCCTAAGCAGGCTACAATAGCACTTTCAAAACCAGGTTTTATGGTAGAGATTTATTGGTAAAATACTTCATATTAGAGTAGAACTATATATACTACATATGAAGAATAATTTTAATTTTATACCAACGTATCAAAATTAAGCTTATTTTGCAAATATAAGTAATTTACAATATACAAATTTCCATATCCATGAGTTAAAAATAACCTTGTGTGTAACAATTAAGGCATTAATTTAGGAAGAGGTTCAATAATCTATTTTTTGTTCCATCTTCCCTATATATTTCTATACTCCCCCTTCTTTCTTTTCAACCCCTGTCTCCAAACCTAAGAAAGAATGATAATGGAAAAGAGAGACATCCCTGAGTCTAACTGTGTTTTCTCTCTGTATAAGACCATTAATAACTTATAACCAACTACCAATGAAAGTAACCCTACAATTATGTGAGCATATACCATGTGAGTCTTTCTCGGTCTGGGTTAACTCACTCAGCATGATCATTTCTAGTTCCATCCATTTGTCTGCAAATTTCAGGATTTCCTTGTTTTTAATAGCTGAGCCAGAGGGTCCTAGAAACCTACAAGAAGAACATCAAAATGGGTGAATCCGGACCCAGGGGCGTCTACTTAAACTACTGCACCAAGCAAGGACAATACATACAGTAAATATTGAACCCCAACTCGGATATAGCCATTGAACAGGCCATTCTCCATAATTTTGTGGAAAGCAGAGACTGACTCTGACATGAACTCTGGTGCCCCGTGTTTGACCACTTCCACTCGGTGTGGAGGCCTGGTGGCGCTCAGAGAAAGGATAAGTGGCTACCAAGATGTGACCTGATAGGTCATGAGCATATGGTGGGGATGGATGTCCCCTTCTGTCACAGACCTAGGGGAGGGAAATAGGGTGAAAGTGAGAGAGAGGGAGGGACAGGAGGATACAAGTGAGGGGATAACAATTGAGATGTAATCTGAATAAATTAATAAAAAATAAAGTTTAAGTATGGATAAATTAAAAAAAATAAATAAACCTCTGTAGCTCAAGAACCTACCCACCTAAGGGAAAAAAGGCATTGTGGTTCTCTTAAGGCTTCTGCTGGCTTATTTGAGACAAATAATACCTTTGTAGGGGCCCAAGTAAAGCTGGGGGAAATGGTTAAACAAGCTAGGACTAGCATTTATGGTGCAATTTCTATTTCTATTGCTTTGTTGATGTTGTTGTTGTTGTTGAAAGTTTCTTTGGATTGAAGTTTCATTTTTCACTTTCCTTTGGTTACTTCATTGATACATATATATATATATATATATATATATATATATATGTATGTATGTATGTATGTATGTATTTGACGTGTTTTGCTGTTTTCGTTGATGGTGGTTGCTCAGCTTTTGTTGTTTTCTTTTGAGACAAGTGCTCACTGTCTGTCAGCTAGCAAATCTTCCT